>NC_135306.1:61138066-61245566 GCF_048772815.1 Callospermophilus lateralis | reverse complement strand
CATTTTTTTTTTTTCCTATTGGAGCCTCTGAAAAAAAAGGAAACATGAAAAGGGATTCACTTTCCAGATGGAAATACACTTTTGGAACTTTACAAAACAGATTTTAATTGCTAATGAGCTATTATAAATTAGATGCCTGTGATAAAGACTGATGATTTTCCAAACAGATGTTCAAATTTTTCAGAGGGTCAATTTGGGCTTTAAAAGTGACAAGATTTAACAGAGCTTAATAAAGATTTGCTTGTTAGTTTGACTTGGAACATGGCCATCTGACCTTGCAGCATCTTAGCCTTGCTGCTGTAAGGAAAAGCCACTGGCTTTTTTTTTTTTTTTTTTGACTCCTGATCCTGAATACTTGGACCTGACTCTATACTGAATACTGATACTTTCTTGTAGGGGACTTTTCAGCCTGAATAGTAGTTGTGTCAAACCAAATCTGACAAAGTTGCTTTGCTTGAGAGAGAGAGAGAGAAAGAGAGAACAAGCCAGCAAGAAAGAATTACAGATTTAGGAAACCCTTCTGTGGGCTTAAATTATGAAACATCACAGATGTTCGCAGGACCACCTGGATTACAAACAAATGCCCTCAGAAAAGCTTATTTCTAATGAAACCATCTGAGATGGAGTTGCCCATTGACTCCATGTTTCTGATACAGAGATTGTTTACTTCCTAAAATATGATTCCTGCAAAAGCTGTAAGGTGGTGGAAGGCATAAAACAGGAAGTGTGACTCATCTATCCACTACTGACAGATGGGATTATGGACTCCATCTTAGAGCCTGCTCACTACTACTGGCTTGTTATGTTTAGCTTTCTGTATTGCAATTTGTGCCACTAGACAGATACTCTGATTCTACTTCTGTCACCTTTCTCTTGGGTACACACAACTTAGTAAGACTGTTAAATTATGAAATGCAGCTACCCCAGAAAGGGATTTATCTTTCCTAAGTTATTCCTGAATTCACAGGACAAAAAAAAAAAAAAAAAAAAAAAGTGGAAAGTTATGTATTTCTTTTATTTATTTCTTTTATTTTTGGAACTCAGAAATGCTCTATCATTGAGCTATACCCCCAGCCTTTTTTTTTTTTTTTAAGCTAGGATCTCACTAAATTGCCAAGGCTAGCCTCAAACCTCAAACTTGAAATCTCCCTGCCTCAGCTTCCTGAGTGGCTGGGATTATAGGCATGTGCTACTGTACCCAGTTGTAAATTAATTTCTTTTTTTTTTTTTTTTAGAATTTTTAAATATTTATTTCTTAGTTATCAGCGGACACAATATCTTTGTTTGTATGTGGTGCCGAGGATGGAACCCGGGCTGCATGCATGCCAGGCGAGCGCGCTACCGCTTGAGCCACATCCCCACCCCTAATTTCTTAAATATTTAATAATTTTAGCCCCGCACGTTGGAGCACTCGGTGAGAAATGCCTGGAATCCCAGCAGCTCGGGAGGCTGAGGCAAGAGGATCACAGGTTTGAAGCCAGCCTCAGCAACTTAGCAAGGCTATATGCAACCTAAAGAGACCCTGTCTCAAAAAATAAAAAGGGCTATGGCTCTGTGGTTAAGCATCCCTGGGTTCAGTTCCCGGTACAAATAAAATAAATGCTTAATGATTCTAGATTTTTGTCCTGACCAGTTTTGAACATGATGTGTGTTCTGCAATGGTTCTATCCCAGGCAGGTTGACTGGAGATTTGGGCAGCCTGAAGAAAATACACGGGATTATAAGGAGATACCACATGCTTTTATTCAACGGGTAGGCAATCTGTGCAATGAAAATTCCCAGTCTGTTTACACATTAAATTGAAACAAAGCCTGTCATGAGCAGTTTATGGGCTGTGTGTGAACTGTTGCACATAGTAGCCTCCTGAAGGGATAAGTCTGGCACTGGAACTCCCTGGGGCACTCCCCATAGGGATTAACCAACTGATGCAGGTTGAACTTACCCATCAAGCTCTTCCTAAGATCCCACACAGCACCAGAGATGGGTGTGACCTGCCAAGATGCCAATCAACCTGACTGCAAGACATCACAAAGCAAGACTCCACCCTTGAAACCTTACTGCACCTTTGATGTACCCCCTTAAATAAACCACTGGAGCACATTTTGTCTTTGTCTAGTTCCAAAACCCATGTGGACAAGGTCTATCAGGGTCTTTGCTTTTGTAAATATATTTCTGAGTGTTTGTGTTATATTATTTGTTAGTTATTTGAGATATTAAGATTTAGGGTGGAGGGGCCAGGGCTGTGGCTCAGCGGTAGAGCACTCACCTAGCATGTTCGAGGTCCTGGGTTTGATCCTCAGCACTACATAAAATTAAATAAAATAAAGCTATTGTGTTCAACTACAACTAAAAATTAAATATTAAAAAAAGATTTAGGGTGGCTTAATTATTTGAGATATTAAGATTTAGGGTGGGACTTGAACAGAAACTTCTCAGAAGAGGATATACAATCAATCAACAAATACATGAAAAAATGCTCACCATCTCTAGCAATCAGAGAAATGCAAATTAAAACTACTCTAAGATACCATCTCACTCCAATAAGAATGGCAACCATTATGAAGTCAAACAACAATAAGTGCTGGCGAGGATGGTGGGGGGTAGGTACACTCATACATTGCTGGTGGGACTGCAAATTGGTGCAGCCAATTTGGAAAGCAATATGGAGATTCCTTGGAAAGCTGGGAATGGAACCACCATTTGACCCAGCTATCCCCCTTCTCGGACTATACCCAAAACATCTAAAAAGAGCATACTACAGGGACACAGCTACATCAATGTTTATAGCAGCACAATTCACAATAGCTAGAATGTGGAACCAACCTAGATGCCCTTCAATAGATGAATGGATTTTAAAAATGTGGCATTTATACACAATGGAATATTACTTAGCACTAAAAAATAACAAGATCATGGCATTTGCAGGCAAATGGATGGCATTAGAGCAGATTATGCTAAGTGAAGTTAGCCAATCCCTAAAAAACAAATGCTGAATGTCTTCTCTGATATAAGCGGGGTGACTCAAAATGGGATAGGGAGAAAGAGCATGAGAAGAAGACTACCACTAAATAGGGAAGAGAGATGGGAGGGACAAAAAGAAAGAAGGGGAGTTGCACGGAAGATGGAAGGAGAACCTCATTGTTATACAGATTACATATATGATGTTGTAATGAGAAAAGGGAAAAAAAGTGTGTCACATTAGATTGGATAGAGAGAAAGGATGGGAGAGGAGGGGAGGAGTAGGGAGGATAGGAAGGGCAGCAGAATAGAATAGACAATATGATTGATGTATGTATATTCCATGTATGTATTATATGTCAAAATACATTCTGCTGTCATGTATGACTAAAAAAAATAAAAATAAAAATAAATTTAAAAAAATAAAGATTTAGGGTGGCTATTTAGCGTAGCTTGGATTCCTCTGGGCAGAAGACTCCCTCAATGTCTTCCCTGCTAAAAAACTCAATGGTGTGCCAAGCGTGATATCATAGGTTACTTAAGAGTACTCATGGGCTGAGGATGTGGCTCAAGTGGTAGCGCGCTGGCCTGGCATGTGTGCGGCCCAGGTTCAATCCTCAGCACCACATACAAACAAAGATGTTGTGTCCGCCGAGAACTAAAAAATAAATATTAAAAATTCTCTCTCTCTCTCCCTCTCTCTTAAAAAAAAAAAAAAAAAGAGTACTCATGCTCTGCTTAGGAGGCTGAGACAGGAGAATCAGAATCGCAAGTTCAAAGCCAGCCTCAGCAACAGAGAGGTGCTTAGCAGCTCAGTGAGATCCTGTCTCTAAATAAATTACAAAATAGGGCTGAAGGATGTGGTTTAATGCCCCTGAGTTCAATCCCCAGTACCCCCCCCCCAAAAAAAGAGGTTAATATAAAGACTTAAAAGTGAAGCCACCTAGTTTCTCAGATATATCTGTATGGTTAATATTATTGTTTTAACTGACTAAGAAAAGGATTACTAAAAGGAATAACTGAGATAGAATAGAAGACTGCAGCTTGCTCTCATCTCGAGACATGGTGTCCTATTGATAATACCTTTGCTGCAAAGTTGCCTTGGCCAAAGGCCAAGGGATGGACTACATTGAAAAGAATCAAGATAGCAGGTCTGAACCTGCTTATCCTTAGAAAACTCCTGCTTATAAGATTGGCCATTGGCTGATATCAGGAAATTGAAATTGGGGTGGATTCCCCACCTTTCCTGGAAATGATAAGCCTGGCTCATTATGCTTCAAATGTCTGTACAATTAACATAGTTTAAACTGAAATATTACTTTCCTTATGGGAGTCTGGAATTTTGGTACATAGGTAGAAGGTACCTACTTAACCAGACCTCAGAAAAACCCACCATGGGTGCTGAACCTTCCTGATGACTGTTTAATAGACAACATTAGCAGACACACTTCATACGTTATAATTTGCTAATGGGAGAATTAAACATGTCTTATGTGACTTCACTGGAAGAGGTTTCTTGAAATCTTGTGCCTGGTGTCTTCCAGACTTTATGCCACATGTCTTTTCCCTTCATTTACTTTGTGCCCTGTCACTGCCATAACTGTTAACTGTAAGCATGACTATACACTGAGTATTGTCAGTTCTAGCGAATCATACTTGGGGATGGTCTGGGGCTTTCTACACAGGAGAACATTAGACTGGGGCAGCTGTGCAGCTTCAAAGAAAACTGCTAAAACTTGTAGAAAAGGAAGCTCTGCTCCATTGAGTAGAGTTGTGAGTTGTGGTTTTTGCTCTAAAAATGCAATCTGAAAATGTATCTTGTTACATTTTCTTTTTTCTTTTCTGGTATTGGGGATTGAACCCAGGGGCACTCTACCACTGAGCTACATGGGTCTTTTTTATTTTTATTTTAAGACAGGATCTTGCTAAATTTTTCATGCTGGCCTAAAACTTGCATTCTTCTGGCTTAGCCTCCTGAGGAGCTGGGGTTGCAAGCATGTACCACAGCACCAGTCTGCACCTTGTTATATTTTCATTGACTAGTGACATAAGCCAGAGGACTGGCAGTTAGTTTTGTGCCTGGCATCAGGAATATTGGATAATCAAGTCTTAGGTTTTGTGGAATGAGCTTTATTGGACCGCACAAGATCTATGCCTGCTATTCATGGCCCACGTCCGTGCCTATGGAAAAACATGCTTTGGGAATGAGCATTAATAAAATCAATGAGCTGATTTGCTTAAGCTTCCTAAGTAAGGACCACAGACACTTGGATACACTATTTCACTAAGCATGGAAATCCATCTACATGTCTGAACTGGGCCCCAAAATTAGATCTAGCAATTCCAATGCATGAGGCCAAGGAAGTGTGAAGCATGTGCTGGAACTACTAATTACACAGTAGAGCAGTAAAGAGAACTCAGGGACTCATAGTCCAGGGCACTGGACCTGGCTTGTCTTGGCAAATCATCTATGTAATTAACCCCTCTCCCTCTCTCTTTCTCCCATCCATGACTATCCCCTGGGAAACTAAGCTATTAAAATTTTCAAATAGTAAAAAGAGCCAGGGGCTGGGATCGTGGATATGGGAATGACAACACTAAAGTGTTCCTAGTGTTGCCCACCTTGGCAGGGGATGGGAAATGTTCTAGGGTGGTATAAGATATCCTGAGAAGTAACTACTGAGCCTCTAGGGACAAGTCTGGGAATTTGGTGTAAGACATGGGGAGGACTGTAAGATAAGGAGTAACATGACTGCTGTGGGAATGTTCATACCAAGAACATGCCTGGGACAGAACGGCAACAACCTTGACTTCTGGGGAGAGACCATTAATCTCTTAGCTCTTGTCTGCAGTGTATCTGGCTAATTTAATGCAGACTGCTACCACCATACTAAGTTTGACTGTTGGTCAATGGAGAACCTTCATCTAAGATTTCTCAAACCCCTCCCAGCAGCTGCTGACTGCAGGAGTTACAGGATCCTCTGGAGACAACGGAACAGGATCAACTTTCTGGACATAGATATGATTTCCTTTAGCCTCACCTGAGTCACAGACTATGTATAGCAACTGCTCTAAATTTAATTGTTGACTCTATGTTGCCTAGGACAAATAACGAAGGATTTCTTTAATTAATTTGGATGGCTGATGGGGTGGCCTATATTTCAAAAGAGTCCCTCACTGGCTATGGGAAAGGTCAGGGGTAGGACTGAGGTTGTAGCTTAGTGGTAGAGTGCTCGCCTCGCATGTGGAAGGTACTGGGTTAGATCCTCAGCACAACATATAAAATAAAGATATTTGTGTCCATCTACAACTAAAATAATAATTTAAAAAGAAAGAAAGAAAGGTCAGGGGTAGAGTAGAAGGACTGTATGGTGAAATGTCTGGATGACCTTGCATACAAGCCAAACCAGGCAAGGCTTACCCTCAGTTGACCTAAGTCCCAGTCAAATGTTCCACAATCCTCCCAGAACTTAGAGAATGGGAAGATTGTGAGGAAGTGCTACAAGGCCATTCCTCACCCACCTCCCTGTCTTCCTTGGAGGCTGTCATGATACAATTTCTCATGACCTCCTGGGTTCTGGTGAAGTCTAAGAGTTTCTGCCTTGAAATACCCCTTCCCCACAGACTTTAGGGTACAGTTGCGTGCTATAAAACTGTTTAGCCTGGAATGCTCAAATGGCTTAGTAGGAATTAGCTCCCCATCACCCATGTTGCAATGTCACCTACCTTTCCTGTTTTGGTGGTGTCTGGTGTTTTGGGATACAGGAAGCTGGTACCTCTGCTAGTCTTGTTTTTGCTATTGATGTAAGAATTGAACTGCTAAATATTAAAAGGGATCGTTGTTTCTTTACCAGCTGAATCTCTTATCCTTGTTTGTCAACAATGGCAAATGCGGGGCACCCACACATTTATATTTGGGCGTGACAAGGCTCAGAGCCTGTAAGTATGGCCCCTCCCCACTCAATTAATATCCAAGTAATATTTGAGTAATTTTATCAGATAAGTCATTAAGACCAGTTCTTTTTGTTATTGTTGTTGTTGTTGTCATTTAAGGTATGCTCAGGATGACATGTAACAGACTGATTTTAAGCTTGAATTGTTGAAGTTCCTCCTTGGTTCTTCTGGAGAGTAACCTGGGATACTGTAGTGTTTTCTTTTACTTTTTCAATATGTATGGGGTTTTCATTGTTGTTTTTGACCTTATTTTTAAATTCATTGGTGAACAGCCTTGGAGGAGAGGAAAACAGAATGATTATCATTTTACTTTCTAGACCTATTTTAGAAATCATGTTTCCTATCAGGTGACTATTGTAAGTGTCTCACTTAATAACATATACCCCTGCCAGGTGCAGTGCTGTACATCTGTAATCCCAGCGAATTGGGGGGCTGAGGTAGGAAGATCACAAGTTCAAGGCCAGCCTCAGCAACTTAATGGGACCCAGGGCAACTTAGCAAGAACCTATCTCAAAATGAAAAACAAAAAGGACTGGTGGTGTGGCTCAGAAGTAAAGCACCCCTTCATTCAATCCCTGGTACCAAAACAAATATATATCTTTTTTTTTTTTTTAAGTTGCTTTTACTTTCCACCCATGATTAGATCCAGTGTTTGATGAAACTAGAAAAATTGGGGAAACTTGATTGTCTCCCTTTTCTAGGAAGCAACGAACATGTGACTATGATTTTTTTTTTTCCTTTTCTTTTCAGGTACTGGGAATTGAACCCAGGGGTGTTCAACCATGGAGCCACATCCCCAGCCCTATTTTGTATTTTATTTAGAGACAGGATCTCACTGAGTTGATTAGAGCCTTGATAAGTTGCTGAGGCTGACTTTAAACTTGAGATCCTCCTGCCTCAGCCTCCAGAGCCACTGGGATTATAGGCATGCACCCCCACGGTGGGCTTTATTTTTCATTTTGAGACAGGTTCTCATTGTGTTGCTAGAGGCTCACTAAATTGCTGAGACTGGCCTCAAACTTGAGCTCCTCTTGCCTCAGCCTCCCAAATTGCCAGGATTACAAGCATGCACCATTGCACCTGGCTCCAGAAATATTTTGACTCATGCTTCTGGAGGCTGAAAGTCCAAGATTGACAGCTACACCGGGCAAGGGCCTTGTTGCTGAATTATCCCATGATGGAAAGACAAAAGGAGACCAACAGGGTGAACTAGTACTCTCTTTTATAATCAGCATTAATCCATCCATGAGGGTAGAACCCTCATGATCCAAACATCTCCCATTAGGCTCCACCTCCCAACACTGGAACATTGGGGGTTACATTTCAAATATGTGCTTTTGGGGGACACATACAGTGAACATGAGTTTTGGTTTTTGGGTTTTTTTTTTTTTCTTTTTTGTATTGAGCCACCAATGAGCCACCTCTCCAGCCCTTTTTATTCTTTATTTTTTTATTTTGAAACAGGGTCTTGCTAAGTTGCTGAGGGTCTTGATAAATTTTCAAGGCTGGCCTCAAACTTGGAAGCCTCTGCCTCAGCCTCCCAAGTCCCTGGGATAACAGGTGTATGCCATTGCACCTGGCTTGAACATGGGTTTTTACTGAATACTTTGCTATTTGGTGCTGAGATAAAACTTTGATTGCCTTAAATTGTAAACTCAAGAATATCGTATCTTGAAGGTAAGGGCAGAGTAAATGAAGGGCAGAATGGCAGGTAAGGAAGGAAGGTAGTGAGTGGAGTGGTCCCTAGCTTGTGGCCTCAGGGTAAGAAGCAACTCCTCTGAAGCATTTTCCTAGGCTGAACAGTCCTCTTACCCTGAAGACTCTCCCTCTGCCTGAATCCCCAGAGGTATTAGCTTCTCACCCAAAAGCAAGGATCAGGAGTCTCTACACTGTAGGTCATAATTTCCATTTGCAGTTAATTATACACTGCAGTGTAACTTGATTTATTTTATTTCCCGTAGAATCCAGCTAATGAAAGAGTTTTATCACAAATTACTTCCTTCCAACTTCTGCATTCATAATATATATGCCTCCTTTTAACATTAACACTTCTTCTTCCTCTTCCTCCTCCTCTTCCTTCTTCTTCTTTTTTTTTTTTTTTTTTTTTTTTTTTTGTATTGAGGATTGAGCCCAGGGTCATTTTACCATTGACCTAAGTCCCCAGCCCTTTTTTTATTTTGAGACAGGGTCTTGCTAAGTTGCTTAGGGCCTCACTAAATTGCTGAGGCTGGTTTTGAACTTGTAATCCTCCTGCCTCAGCCTCTGTACTCACTGGGATTACAGGCATATACTACCACACCTGGTATATCAATACTCAACATGGAAGAAAACCATGAGGGCTATAGAAGTTCGAGATCTTTGGGATTGGGCACTTGCTAGAGGTCATGCTGTAGAGAGCACCAAACCCATCCTAGACATGCATTGGGTCATTCTGGTGACATGAAGAGTTGGCAGCCTCAGGTTATGGCTCTTACAGTTATTGAGACTTTCAAAAACTCATGGGGACTATAATTAGTCCAAAGTTGTTCTCCATCTATAAAGCTTCTTTTGTTTTGTTTTGAGATTACAAGGATAAGACTAAAGTTTTCACTCTTCCCTCTGCTCCAGTTTTTCACTCTCTAGTTTCTGGTTGCCATTTATTGAGCTCTTTCTAGATAACAGGTACTGTGATAAGCACTCAATTTGCTTTGTATCATTAAATCATAGGAAGCTGCTGTTATTATTATCTCCCACTTTACAGAAAAGAAAACTAAAGCTCATAGAAATGCTGTATGATCAAGTTTTTGTAATTCACAAAAAATAAAATTGAGTCTTAAGTGTAGGTCTACCTGACATCAAATCTACTCTCTTCAACATCCTTCTATGCTACAAAAAATTACAAGGGAATCCCAAAGGAGCTCAGAAGTTAACAGGGAATTCAAAGTAGAGTCATATAAGACATAAAAATGAGACAGAGTCTCTATCTGATTAATGCTAGCATTTATGATCCAGGGTGTGGCTTGTGGCAGGGGCCATAACTGTGTTGGGAGAAATGATATGCATTAGTACCAGCTTTCTGAGGGCCTGGCATGTTCACCTCTGTGAGTTCAATGGATGTATCATAATGTAGAGGCCTCATAGAAACCCAGAACAGAGATTCAGCAGAAGCAGGACACCAAGGTCAAATGGGAAAACTAGGAATAATCTCCTTCAGATGTACTGATGCAAATGAGGATCACTGCAGATTTCAATGATCCCCAGCCCCCAATTTTAAAGACATTTATAGTCTTTAAAATACATTTATAGAACTCAGAATCAATCTTCAAGAACCACCATTTCAAGCATTCTGAGTGCCCATTATTTCTCCTGCTCCAGCCTTCCTATGTTAGTGCTTCTGCCTGAATGTCTGTTTCATCCTACCCAATCCATTACAATTCTTCTATCCTACAATGAACATCCAAAGTTTGTATTTTTTAAAACATAATAAATTATTTTCAATATTAAAACAGTAAGAGGGATCGGGGCTGTGACTCAGCGGTGGCACATTTGCCTGGCGTGTGTGAGGCACTGGGTTTGATTCTCAGCAATGGGTATAAATAAAACAAAGGTCTATCAACATGTAAATATATATAAATCATATATATATGAGTGTATATATATATATATATATATATATATATATATATATATATATATATATATGTAAGATATGCTACCTACCTCTCCCATGTATGATCTTAAGAGGTAGACCGGCTAAAATTCAATCCCAGATTTTCTGCTTGCTATCCAGAAATTTTCCAAATTCTACCACTTCTCTTTTGGTACTAGAAATTGAACCCAAAGGTGTTTAAACAATGAGCCACATCCCCCAGCCCTTTTTATTTTTAATTTTAGGACTGGGTCTTGCTAAGTTGCTTAGGCCCTCACTAAGTTGCTGAGGCTGGTTTTGAACTTGCAATCTTCCTGCCCCAGCCTCCCCAGCCACTAGGATTACAGGTGTGTGCTATTGCATCCAGCCCCAGGTTCTATCACTTCTGAAAAAAAGGTGTCATGATAAATACAAGGTAAAGGTGACATTAAAGTTAAACCATGCGTGCAAATAATCTAGCTCACTCAATACCTGACATAGTTCATCTGCCCCTGATAAAAGTAACTTTTTCCCTTTTCAGTGCTCACCCCAGAATGAGATAATTCTCTCCTTTGCATTAGTTAAACATCTCTTCATAGGTGTGAAGTGCCTCACATTCTAGCTGTACTGCAGTATTCTGTAGCTGTCTTGTTTCTCCTCTGAGACTATTAATAGAGTCCTTAAGTTGAGAGTACATGACCCATATTCTCCCAGAGCTGATCATAATCCTAAAAGACACAATCTTGAGAGCTATAATACTAAAAGACCGAAATCCCTAAATTCTAAAATCTGGAAAATCACAATCCCAAAGTATTATAGTCCTGAATGTTATCATTCTGAATGCTAAAATTCCCCAAACTACAATTCCCATGAGGGTAAAAGGCTTTGAAACAGAGGTCAAGAGACAAATACTGGGGAAAGATTGGCCATGGGATATGGCTATGATGCAAAACTTCAATTTAAAATGCAACATTTGTCTGCATCAACACCCTTTCCAGTTCATAAAATTGCAGGAGCATGAGTTTAAGCTGCATATGCCTGAAGAAGCCTTTGAAGTTAATGTCCGCTTTGAAAATAAGTATGTGCATGGTACAATGAGAAGACACAAAAAGGTGTTACTGTTCAGTCACTAGTATTGATTCCACCAAATCTGTGGTGTATGTATGAGTGTACATGGAACGTATTTCCACCTACTCAAACCAACACAGAATCATAATGTGGAATATTGGAAAACGAAATAGGGAATTCTCATGTCAGTTAATAAAAAAAAAAAAAGTATATAGAAGAATTTCAAAAAGAGAAGAGATAGGGCTGGGAATGTGGTTCAAGTTGTAGGGTACTCGCCTAGCCTGCGTGAGGCACTGGGTTCGATTCTTAGCACAACATAAAAATAAAATAAAGATATTGTGTACACCTAAAAAAACAAAAAAAAAATAAACATTAAAAAATTGTTAAAAAAAAAAAAAAAAAGAGAAGAGATACATAAAAAATGAATGCAAGGGCTGGGGTTGTAGTGCTTACCTGGCATGACTGAGGCATTGAGTTCAATCCCCAGCACCACATAAACAAATTAAGTAAACAAAATAAAGGTATTATGTCCATATACAACTAAAAATGTATGAAATATGATATGTCAAGAGCATTGTAATGTTTTGAGCAACCAATTAAAAAAAATGAATGCAAATGAGCCAGATGCAGTGGTGTGCTCCTGTAATTCCAGCCACTTAGGAGACTGAGGCAGGAGGATTGAAAGTTTGAGGCCAGCCTCAGCAACTTAATGAGAACTTACCTCCAAATACATAAGTAAATAAAAAGGACTGGGGATGTACTTCTATGATAAAGCATCCCCAGGTTATATCCTCAGTACAAAAAAATTAACAGCATTTAGTTTTTTGGCCTATTTCTTCCTGATTTGGTTTATCTGTTCACAGCTGTTATACCTGTGTGGCTATTGTTAGTATACCTGAGTGTTTATGCCTCAAAAATATCTTATTATTGACTATTATGTAAAATGGTCTATGAAATGTTCTGTCATGTTTTATATTTCTCAAATAAATATCCTTCTTAAAATCTTAAGTGTCTTTTAAAGGATCTTTTTAAAATTATCTTTTCCATGTGATTGATATATATATATAACATATAATATATATAATACATATATGTAATTACGTATTATATATAATGGAGTTTTATTCAGTCATAAAGAATGAAATTATGTCATTTTCAGGAAAACAGATGGAACTTGAGGACATTATGTTAAGTGAAATAAGCCAAGCCCATGTCAAGAGTCATATGTTTTCTCGAATATGTGGAAGCTAAAAAAGTAAAAGAAGGATGTGGGGGAATCTCATGAAAATTGAAGGGACATCAGTAGAGTAGAGGAAAGGGGACTAGGGGGAGGAAAGAGGTGAAGGAAAAGGAAATTACTGGGGAATGATATTGGCCAAATTATATTGTTATATTGTGTGCATGTGCAAATATGTCACAACAAATCCCATCATTATGTACAACTATAATGCACCAATAAAAACTATGGGAGAAAAAGAAAGTTAAAGAAAGAAAAACAAAACAAAGAAGAAGAAGAAGAAGAAGAAGAAGAAGAAGAGGAGGAGGAGGAGGAGGAGGAGGAGGAGGAGGAGGAGGAGGAGGAAGAGAAGAAGAGTATGCTAAAAGAAGACTCTTATGATTTGGATGGCATGGTAGTACATGCCTGTAATCCCAGCAACTCAGGAGGCTGAGGCAGGGGGAGCACAAATTCTAGGCCAGCTTGGGCAATTTAGCAAAACCAGATTAAAAAATAAAAATTACTGGGAATGTAGTTCAGTGTTTAAAGCATCCCTGAGTTCAATCTCCAGTAAAAAAAAAAAAAAAAAAAAAAAGAAAGAAAAAAGAAAAAGAGATAAAAATTTTATATTCTGTTGCATTAAAAAGTTTTTTTTAATATTTATTTTTTAGTTGTAGTTAGACACAATACCTTTATTTTATTCATTTTTATGTGGTGCTGAGGATTGAACCCAGGGCGTCACATGTGCCAATCGAGCGCTCTACCGCTGAGCCACAAATCCAGCCAAAAAGTTTATTAATATCAAAATTGCCAGCTAATATTTACAAATGTTTCTCTCTTCCAAATTTCAGTGATATAATATAGCATGTATTTGTTTATTTCTTAAGAAAGTAAAATATACTGAAGAAAAGGATCTGGCTGTTTGGGTTTCAGCGGCTGGTATTTGGTCTTACCTTTTCTCTTCCCAGAACCCCACATAGGTGCTGGCCTCTTGAGGTTTGGCTCCCTGGCGACTAGATTCCCAAACCTTTACCTACAAAAGGAAGTCTGGAGGAAATTTTCACCTTCTGTATCCACTGGCTAGGCTACAGGATTGCAGAAAAAATCCTAATTAATTTGCAACCCAGAAAATTCTGTTTGAAATATGCCATCTAGTGTGGGCCTTGTAAAATTACACCTAACTGGACACAATCCTGTGGTTACCACTATGGCTTCCCTCCTAGACACCAGCTTTGCAATGTCTGATTTTAAACAAAATTGTCAAGTGAAAGTAGCACAACATTGGTTTTCCTATTTAGGTTTTTTTGTACTGGGGATTGAACCCAGGGAAGCTTAACCTCTGAGCCACATCCCAGTTCTTTTTATATTTCATTTTGAGACAGATCTTGCTAAATTACTTAGGGCCTTGTTAAGTTGCTGAGGCTGGCTTTGAATTTGTAATCCTCCTGCATCAGCCTCCTGAACTCCTGTGATTACATGCATTTGCCAAGGCGCCCATCTCTTTTCCCATTATTTATTTATTTATTTATTTATTTTAAAGAGAAAGAGAGAGAGAGAGAGAGAGAGACTTTTTTAATATTTATTTTTTAGTTTTCAGTGGACACAACATCTTTTTTTGCATATGGTGCTGAGGATCGAACCTGGGCCGTACACATGCCAGGCGAGCAGCGCTACCGCTTGAGCCACATCCCCAGCCCCTCCCATTTATTTTTAATTATAGTTTAAATAAATAAGAGATAGATATTTATATGTTAGTATGCAAAATAGCAAAAGATTTTTCTTCTTTTTTTCCTTGTGGTACTGGGGGTTGAACCCAAGGACATTCTACTACTGAGTTACACCCCCAGTCCTTTTTATTTTGAGACAGGGTTGTGCTTGGGCACATCTAAGTTGCTTGGGCAGACCTCAAACTTGTGATCCCCTAGCCTCAGACTCCTGAGTTGCTGGGATTATAGTTGTGTTCTACCATGCCTGGTTAGTAAAATCTTTTGCTTGACATGATAAGGTAATATTGAAAAATTTTGAAAAGCATAGTAAAAACTATCTCATAACTGCAAGAAAATCAAAGAAAAAAATTTCCTTGGTTTACTTTATTATTGTTAAATGTTATTCCTAGTCGGAGGGGTTGAGTAGAAAAGCATCATTTGGCCAGGCATGGTGGCATACGCCTTTAATTCAAGCCACCTAGGCTAGGCAGGATGAGTTTGAGGCCAACGTGGGCAATTTATTGAGATATTGTCTCAAAAACAAACAAACAAACAAACAAACAAACAAAAAAGGACTAGGGACATCCTTGCTCAATGGTAAAGCATCAGTGGGTTCGATTCCCAGTACCACAAAAAAGAAAAAAGAAAAGTATCATTTGTTAAGACTTGTTGGGTATATTCTTTGTGCCATGAGAGACTGAGAATATCACTATTCAGTGGATTTACCAACCAGAATTTTATTTGATCTTTTAGTCCTTGAGTTAAAATATCACAATCACATTTTACAGATAAGGACACTGAAACCTAAGAGGTAAAGCAATTTGCTTTGTATCACAGCTAGTTAATAGAAGAATTAGGATTTGTACCCAAGCCTGTCTGTTCCAAAGCTCATCTCCTTCTTCTACCATCTGTGTTGCTGAAAGCTCTGTCCTTGTCCCTGATGCCAATCCAATAACAAGGACACTGTTTTGAGAAAAAGGAAAAAGACAGTTTATTGCTTTGCTAGCAAGGGAGAAACACAGGGGGCTCTTGTCCCAAAGGCTGTGATTCTGCCCATCAGCACACATAGGGGGCTTTTAAGGAGGTGATTCAGAGAAAATGAGATAAGGGAGGAAAGATCAGGAAGGAGAACATTAGGAAGGAGAAGATAAGAGAAAAGAAGATCAGGGAGAGAAAGGTTGGGAAAAAGAAAAAAACATGTAAGTTTCAAAGTTACAAAGGATATAGTCAAAGCATCAAGCGAACTCCTGTTATACCTGCTGCCTCTTAAAGGTTTGGAAATCATGGAAACAGTGTACAAATCTCCACTGAATAGTGATATTCTCATTCTCTCATTTCTTTTTTTCTTTTTGGTACCACAAATGGAACCCAGAGGTGCTTAACTACTAAGCCACATCCCAAATCCCCAGCCTTTTTTATTTTTTGTTTTGGAAAAAAAAAAAAAAAAAAAAAAAAGCTGTTAAGTTGCTTAGGACCTAGCTAATGCTGAGGCTGGCTTTGAATTCATGATCCTCCTACCTGAGCCTCCCCAGCCACTGGAATTCCAAGCTTGTGCCACCACACCCAGGGAGCTTTCTTGTTTAATAACATAGGCATTTCATTCTACAAAATCTCCCTTAACTGTATTTTCAATTTTTACTCAGTTTAAAATATTTTTCAGGGCTGGGGTTGTGGCTCAGAGGTGGAACACTCGCCTAGCATGCATGAGGCTCTGGGTTCGATCCTCAGCACCACATAGAAGTAAAATAAAGACATTGTGTCCACCTATAACTAAAAATAAATAAATGTAAAAAATAAAATATTCTTCAATTTCCATTAAGATGTCCCCTTTGATTCATGAAACATGGAGAAATATACTGTTTAAAACCCAAACCCAACTTAGTGAGATCCTGTCTCAAATATTTGGAAATTTTTCTTATCTTTCTGTTATTAATTTCTAGATTAATTCTATTTTGATCAGAGAACATGGATTCTATTACGATTTTTTTTTTAATTTCAAAAGATTTATTGGGCAGGGCATATCTTTTTTTTTTTTTTTTGCTACTTGAGATTGATTGAATCCAGGGGCATTCTACCACTGAGTTAAATCCCCAGCCCTTTTTTAATTTTTTTAATTTGAAACCAGGGTCTCTTTAAGTTGCTCAGGCTAGTCTTGAATTTGCAATCCTCCTGCTTTAGCTTCCCTAGTCCTTGGGATTATAGGTATGTGCCACCATACCCAGCTAGGCAAAGTATTCTTGATGAATGTTCCATGTACATTTGAAAAGAATGTGCATTTTGATGTTGTTGCATAGAAAATACCATAAAAGTCAATTACATCCTATTGCTTAATGGTGTTGTTCAATTCTCCAATATCTTTGCTGAATTACTGTTATTTTTTTTTTAATTTTTTAATATTTATTGTTTAGTTTTCGGCGGACACAACATCTTTGTTTGTATGTGGTGCTGAGGATCGAACCCGGGTCGCACGCATGCCAGGCGAGTGCGCTACGGCTTGAGCCACATCCCCCCTATTTTTTTTTTTTAATACTGAGGATTAAACCCAGAAGTGCTTTACCATCAAGTCACATCCCCAGTCCTTTTCATTTTCAATTTTGAGACAGGAAGTTGCTTAGGGCCTCCCTAAATTGCTGAGACTAGTTTCAAAGTTCTTATCTTCCAGCCTCAGTTTCTGGAGTTGATGGGATTACAGGTGTGGACCATCACACCCAGCTTCCTTGCTAAATTTTGCCTACTCCTTTGTTCAGTATGAGGAAAGTTGAAGCCTGGTGGCTGCGGAGGCTGAAGCCAGCCTCAGCAACAACAAGGCACTAAGCAACTCAGTGAGACCCTGTTTCTAAATAAAATACCTAAAAGGGCTAAGAATGGGCTCAGTGGACAAGTGCCCCTGAGTTCACCCCCTGGCACCTCCCTCCCCAAAAAAAGGAATGTTGAGCTGGGTGTACTGGGGAGCAGGAGAATCACAAATTCAAAAAAAAAAAAAAAGTGTTGAAGTGTCTGTAATTATGGGTTCTCCTATTTCTCCCTTCAGTTCTGTGAGTTTTTACTTCAGGTGTTTTGAAGTCCTGCTGTTAAGGACACCCACATGGGAGGTTATGTCTTCTTGATGAATTTGTCCTTTGGTCATTATGTAATGTCCCTCTGTGTAGGCAGTTTCTAATACATTCCCAAATATCCTCACTTCCTATTATTAACGCCCTTATACAATTATCTCCCCTTGATTGTGGGCCAAACCTAGAGACTTGTTTCTAGTGGATAGCAGGTGACAAAAGTGGTGATCAAGTTTAGAAAATATGGAGACTTTTGGGCTGGGGTTGCTCAGAGGTAGAGCACTAACTTAACATGTGCAAGGCACTGGGTGTGATTCTCAGCACCACATAAAAATAAGTAAAATAAAGGTATTGTGTCCAACTACACAATAAATAAATAAATAAATAGATAGATAAATCGATCTGGAGTATAGCTCAGTGGTGAAGCACTTGCCTAGCACATGTAAGACTCTGGGTCAATTTCCCAGACTGCAAAAAAAAAAAAAAAAAAATTAAAAGTGGACAAATATTCCTAACATTTGAATCTTTCTAAATATGTACATCTTTTATTTTATTTTCTTATTTGGATACCAGGGGTTGAACATGAGTTCAACCAGGGCATTCAACCACTGAGCCACATCTCCAGCCCTATTTTGTATTTTATTTTTTGCAGTGCTGGGGATTAAACTCAGGGCCTTGTGCATGAGAGGCAAGCACTCTACCAACTGAGCTATATCCCAGCTCCCTATTTTGTATTTTATTTAGAAATAGGGTCTTATTGAGTTGATTAGTGCCCTGCTCTTGCTGAGGCTGGCTTTGAACTCCCACCTCAGCCTTCTAAACTGTTGGGACTACAGGCGTGTACTACTGCACCCAGCCCTGTACACATTTTAAATGGGTGGAAACATACTGAGAATATTATTTGTTGCTTCTTCTTTCACATTGCAATAGATTAGCCAGTGTTTTCTTTTCTTTTCCTTTTTTGTTTTTTTAAATTTTTTGTCCAGTATTGGGAATGAACCCAAGGCTTCAAAATATGCTAGGAAACCCATCTACCACTGAACTACACCTCCCTAATTCTGGTCAGTATTTTGTATGACAATGTATATTCTATATGACAGCAGGTTTTCTTTTCTTTTTTTTCTTGGTATTGGAGACTGAACCCAGGGATGCTTTACCATTGAGCCACATTCCCAGTCCTTTGTACTTTTTATTTTGAAACAGAATCTTGCTAAATTTCTGAGGCTAGCCTTGAACCTGTGATCCTCCTGTCTCAACCTCCATAGCCACTGGGATCAATGGTGTGCATCACTGTGCCCAGTTTGAAATAATTTTAAGCTTAAAGAAAAGCTGCAAAACTAGAACACAGGATTTCCACATACCCTTCACCATTTTGTTTGCCATATTTGCTTTTATCATTTTTTTCTCTTTCTGTCCACATATACTCAAACACTCACCACAAGGTATGTATATGTTTCTTGAACAACTTGAGAGTAGATTGCATACATCATGTTCTTTTCCCCCTGAAAACTTTATTGTGTATTTTCTAAGAAAAAAAAAATTCTCTTAGAGTGCTATAGGACATTTATCATAGTTTGCATTGCAATCTTTATCTACAATTTATATTCAAATTTCTTTAATTGTCCTAATATCATTCTTTAAAGCACATATGTATTTATTATTAAAGCAGAATCACTTGTTGTACTGCAGGTTAAGATCTCATAGCTTTTTCTTATGATAATGTATAGCTGTCATGTCTCTTAATCTTCATGTGTTTTATGAGATTTCTCCAGTCTTTGTCTTTCTCATAGCATTAGCATTTTTGCAGAATATAGGTCAGTGGTATTTCAGAACGTCCGTGTCCCTTAATTTTGTTGTGTGATAGTTTACTTAATTTTTTCTTTTCTTTTTTTTTTTAATTTTTTTTTTTTTAGTTGTCAATGGACCTTTATTTGATTTACTTATATGTGGTGCTGAGAATCAAACCCAGGGCTTCACACATGCTAGGCAAGCGCTCTACCACTGAGCCACAACCCCAGCCCTGTTATGTGATAGTTTAAATGCTATATATAGATTCATAAAAGGAAAAATGAAACTGAAATAGCAGAAAACATAGATGTAGTTTTCAAGAGACATTCTTGTAGGCAAAATGGTGTTGATAAAGGATTACCCAACATGAAAATAACAAGGGATCAAGCAGATTAAACAATGCAATTGCTAGATAATTAATCCTCTTACCTTACCTACAGCTAATGAAATTGGGTCGATAGAAATGAATGGTTTATCAATGATGGAGGATCCAGCCTCTCCAGCGGCATTACTGAGGTGCTCTGTGGCCACATTTACCAACTATGGCCATCACAAGCAGCCCTTACAATGCAGGACTCGAGGCAATCATTGAATACATATCCATGTACTAAATTAATGAGCATCAAGGACTACCCAGAGCATGCATGAGACTAAAGTCTCATTGATATCTTATGTTGTTATTTGCTGTTGTTAAATAACTGGAAACTAAACCAGGCATGGTGGTACATGCCTGTAATCCCAGTGGCTGGAGAGGCTGAAATAGGATTTTGAGTTCAAAGCCAGCCTCACCAGTGGAGAGGCACTAAGCAACTCAGTGAGACCCTATCTCTCAATAAAATACAAATAGGGCTGTGAATATTGAATTTGGGTGCCCCAAATTCAATCCCCTGTACTCCCCCACAGATTAATAATAATAATAATAATAAATGGGAAACTAGAATAAAGGATAACATAAGCCTTTGTTTTCCATATGAATCTGCAGACCTTCAAGTTCACTTGACCTGTGGGGGTAGACCTAACAGCTAAGTGACTCATGAATGGGAAATCCTCTCCAAGTCTAACTATAACAATTTAGCTTGATGCAGATGACATTATGTCATTTACAGGAGGTGGGATTAGAAAGCAGTTGGTGGATTTCTTAAATCTCAATAGCAATAATCTTCAGAAAAACTTATTTCCAAACATAGAACACAGGATCTATTCATATGTGACCTCCTTGAAAAACTGGTGACAGCTTAACTTCTGCCAAATAGATACCCACTGCAAAATGTCTGGCAAGCATGAAGAGGGACACAGGAAAACTGAAATAAAGTAAGATGTCAATGGATATATAGTCTCTTCTGCTCTAATTGTGTGTTTCTTTAGCAAAAATTAGCTCATAGGCCAATGATAAATAGTACAGTATGCCACGCCTGGCGCAGTGGCCTACGCCTGTAATTCCAGTGGTTTGGAAGGCTGAGAAAGGAGAATCAAGAGTTAAAAGCCAGCCTCAGCAATTTCAAGGCACTAAGCAACTCAGTGAGACCCTGTCTTTAAATAAAATACAAAATAGGTCTGCGTATGTGGCTCAGTGGTTGAGTACCCTGGAGTTCAATCCCCAGTTCCAAGAAGAAAAAAAAAAAATAAGTGTATGCCAGCATAACAGTGGAAATATTGATGATTTCACCAGGATATTCCTGTGCATGCTAGTATGCATACAATTCAAGAAAAACAAAAACAAAAAAGCAACAACAGCAATAACAAAACCCCCAATAAACTGATAATGCAGAAATACCTCAAGGAAAAGCTGAAATCCCTGCAGAAATTTCTCCTTTTGCAAAATACACGACTGGGTAAGTAGTTACGATAACTTGACTCACAGTCTCACAATATTGAACTTTTTAGGAAACTGTGTGTGTAAATGAAAAAAATCTAAAAGCATTTTCAGGTGTCATTAGAATTTGATAACTAAGTCATGTGCAGTGGCACACCTTGTAATCACAGCTACCTGGAGGAGGAGGTAGGAAGATAATAAAATTGAGGCCAGTGACAGCAATTTAGGGAGACCCTGTCTCAAAATAAAAAGGGCTGATGATGTAGATCAGGGGTAGAGGGCCCCTGGGTTTAATTCTCAGTTCCACAAGAATTCATACATGCATACTAAAGTAAAATAAAATGTGACAACAGGTCTAGAGTAGTGGCACATGCTGGTAATGCCAGCTACTTGGGAGGCTGAGGAAGGAGAATGGAAAGCACCAGGCCAAGACAGCTGTGATGGCACATGCCTCTAATCCCAGGGATATAGGAGGCTAAGGCAGAGGACCCCAAATTTGACACCAGTCTCAACAGTTTAGCAGGTTCCTCAGTAATTTAGTGAGACTCTGTCTCAAAAAATATATGTAAAATATGAATAAATAAATAATACAGCTGGGGTATGGATCAATGGTAGAATGCCCCTGGATTCAATACCCAGAATGGCAAAAGGAGAAGAAACCACCAAACCAAACACTCCCCGGTATTTGTTCTGTTTGGTTTTTGTTTTGGTATCAGAAGTGAACCCAGGAATGCTTAACCACCTACCCACATTCCCAGCCTGTTTATTTTTTTGAGACAAGGTCTTGCTAATTTGCGATCCTCCTGCCTCATGGTCAGAAGTCGCTAGGATTACACGCATGTGTTCCCACGACCGATTTTTTCTTTCCCCTCAGAGAGAAATTAGCTTCTAATAGGAGCAATGACTCCAAAATCTACATGTCTGTCTGACGAGGAGACGACTCTATGGCAATGAGAGTTCTACTAAGGATGCTAGCTGCAAGCCTGGGTTTTAAGAGTTCTATCCAAATCTGTTTGCCCTATAAATCTGTAATTACACGCAATTTGAGATTTTGCTAGGGCCGCCTCTTTGGAGTTACTACAGAAACGCCCATAGTAGAAAGCAATTTCATAGTTCTGAAAATAAGGTCTTCTCCTCGCCTCTCTAAGGAAAATGTGTCTCTATTGTCCGCAAGGAAGGTTTCAGCGTACCAATTCTGAGCAGGGGAGGGGTGAAGGGAAGCTGGAGCATCCTTGAGTCTCTGGGAGGGCACAGCATGAGGCTCAGGGTAGGGAGCCTGAGGCATTCAGAGAGCCACGTGGGGTAATATCCGGAGTGAGACCTGCAGGGAGTTGGATGGAGGGTGAGGTGGGGGAAGGGGACGGTGGGATACAGCTGTTCTGCTCAGTTCCTGGTCCTAGGCTTCATCCCTTTGTTAGCCTTTTACTCCCGGGGTCTGCCCGGATCCTGCAGCCAGGGTCTGGGATGCCCTGGGGTAGCAATTCCGGACCTCTCACTGGGTCTAAAGGCCCAAGGAAGGGAAAAAACACCTCAAAGAGGGAGGATTCTTTATTTTATTTTATTTAGTACAGTGGATTGAACAGGGCCACTTTAACACTGAGCAACATCTCCCGCCCCTCTAATGTTTTGTTTTGAGAGCAGCTAAATTGCTTAGAGCATCACTAATTTGCTGGGGTAATTTTGAGAGGGGCCTTGAATTTGCCTCAGTCGGTGGGGTTACAGATTGGCTCAAAGAGGAATTTATTTATTTATTATTATTACTTTTTTAATATTTATTTTTTAGTTTTCAACGGACACAATATCTTTGTTTATATGTGGTGCTGAGGATGGAACCCGGCCCCACGCATGCCAGGCAAATGCGCTACCACTTGAGCCACATCCCCAGCCCTCAAAGAGGAATTTATAATGGAAAGTACAGAAAGTTAGGAAAAAATTTAATTTTTATCCCGGTATGCTCTTTCAAACTACATTTCTGACTGGTTGCATGGCACACACCTGTAATCTCAGCGGCTTGGGAGGCTGAAGCAGGAGGATCTTAAATTCCAGGCCAGCCTCCACAGTTTAGAGAGACCCTAACTTAGTGAGACCCTGCCTTAAAATAAAAATAAAAAGAACTGGGATGTAGCTCAGTGCTAAAGTACCTCTGGGTTCATTCCCTAGTAAAATAATAATAATAATAATAATAACAATAATAAAAATAAATAAAAAAACTAGTTCTCAATTTTTTTTTTTTAAGAGAGAGTGTTAGAGAGAGAGAGAGAGAGAGAGAAAGGGAGAGAGAGAGAAAATTTTTTTAACGTTTATTTATTTTTTTTAGTTTCGGCGGACACAACATCTTTGTTTGTATGTGGTGCTGAGGATCGAACCTGGGCCACACGCATGCCAGGAGAGCCCGCTACCGCTTGAACCAATCCCCAGCCCTCAATATTTTTTTTTTTTTTTTGTCTCAGAATCTCTTGAATACATTTGAAAATGGCTTTTATGAGTTTATCTGGCAATATTTTCCATATTGTAAAACTGAGGAAAATTTAAAAGAATACAGAAGCACACATTGCACTAATCTTTAGGGAAATGGTGAAATCACTCCTTATTTAGCCTCTGGAAACCTCCATAGATATGTTGATATGTTTGGGAATGAATGACAGCACAAACACAATGGCCACATGTGGTGTTGCAAACCTGTAATCCCAGCAATTTGGAAGGCTGAGGCAGGAGGATGACAAATTTCAGGCCAGCCTGGGCAATTTAGTGAGAACCTGTCTCAAAATAAAAGCAAAAAGGGCTGGGGATGTAGTGCTCTGGTTCAATCCCAGTACAAACAAAAATATATATTTATGTTCTTTGTACTGTTATGAAAATAGTTAAATAGTTTTAACTTTACAAATTTCTACAACAAACTTTGAAAAAAAAAATCACTGCCATCTAACATCATTGAACAGTGGCCTCTCAGCATAGTTAATGGGATGCGCCCTCAATGCCAATCCAATAACATGGTTTTGAGAAAAAAAGGAAAAAGAAGGTTTTTATGCTTTGCTAGCAAAGAAGAAACACAGGGAACTTGGTTCCCCAAAACTGTGATTCTGCCCCTCAGCAGGAATAGGGGGCTTTTAAAGAGGCGACTCAAAGACTACATTCCACAGGTTCTCTGTCTAGAGTTATAATTTACTTGTTAATTTGGGAGATAGTCATTTACAAGTACCATCAGCAAAGTCCAGATTCCTATGATGGGTGTGTATTCAAGTACAGATAACTCTGCCTAGGTTGAGGAAAAAAGGTAATCCTGTCTCCCCTGAGATTAGGGAGGGGAGAGATTAGGGAGGAGAAGGAGAGAGAAAGAAACAAGTTCATTTTAAAAATAAATTGCAGGGCTGGGGATGTGGTTCAAGTGGTAGCGCGCTTGCCTGGCATGTGTGCTGCCCTGGTTCGATCCTCAGCACCACATGCAAAAAAAAAAAAAAATAAAAAGATGTTGTGTCCGCCAATAATATTAAAAAATAAATAAATAAATTGCAGTGGCAAAGCAGCAAGGGTTACATTCAAAACATAAAGTATACCACTGTTACAATCTGAGCAATTCAGGAGGGTAAAGCAGAAAGACTGGAAGTTTGAGGCCAGCCTCAGCAATTTAGCAAGACTCTGTTTCAAAATAAAAGGGGCTGGGGATGTAGCTCAGTGTTAAAAGCGCCCTTGGGTTCAATGTCTAATACATCCAAAAAAAAAAAAAAAAAAAAAGAAAGAAAGAAAGAAAGAAATTGATAGAAAAATTTTAAGTTTATAGAAAAATAATGACCTCACTCAGGTCAGGTGGATTCATTCAGGAATTCAGGAAACTTAAAGAAAGCTCTTAATGACAAAAAAAACACATGAACAGAAATTTAAGGGAAGCTGCTGTCACCTTATCAGATGAGGAAGTCAGAATGAGCAAAACACCAAGCTTAGAACAAATGAAAGTACATCAGAAAGAGGGGAAAGATTCTTTTGACTATAAAATGGATAAGAAATAAATAAATAGCCGGGCATGGTGGCAAACACCTGTAATCCCAGCGACTCCAGAGGCTGAGACCGGAGGATCTCGAGTTCAAAGCCAACCTCAGCAAAGGCAAGGCGCTGAGCAACTCAGTGAGTCCCTGTTTTTCTAAATAAAATACAAAATAGGGCTGGGGATGTGGCCCAGCCTCCGGAGTAGCTGGGGGATTACAGGTGTGCACCACCCTGCATTCAGCTCTCTTTTTCTTTTTAAAATATTTTTTTAGTCGTAGATGGACACAATACCTTTATTTATGTGGTGCTGAAAATCAAACCCAGTGCCTCTCACATGCCAGGCAAGCACTCTACCAGTGAGCCCCAGCCCCAGGTCCCTCATTGTCTTTTTTTTTTTTTTAATATTTATTTATTTTTAGATCTCGGCGGACACAACATCTTTGTCTGTTTGTGGTGCTGAGGATCGAACCCGGGCCGCATGCATGCCAGGAGAGCGCGCTACCGCTTGAGCCACATCCCCAGCCCACCCTCATTGTCTTTTTAAAAAATTTTATTTTAGCAGTTATCTATTAACTGTATAATATTTAATATAACTTATAACTATTATACAGTTAATAGATAACTCTAAAACTAAGTGACTTAAAGCGGCAGTGGTGGAATTTTTTTTCATGATTCTCTAGGGTTTGCTGCTTTTGCCTGGGCTTACTCTGTGGCTGCATTCAAAAGGAGGTGGTTGGGCTGGCTGGAAGGTCAAGGTGGCCTCACTCATGTTGTCAGGCAACTGATGCTGGCAGTCCACTGGGTGACTAAATTCTATTCTGTGTGACTCTTCATTCTCTTGTTGGCTTGACTGGCTTCCTGCATGGCACTTCTCAGGACAGCTTCAGAAGCTGAATAGTCTCTTAAGGTTTAGATTTGGAAGTCAAATAACATCACTTATGCTACATTCTGTTGGTCAAAGCAAGTGGCAAGATTGGCCCAGATTCAGCTAAATGTAGAGAAATAGATAATCTCCGGATAGGAGAAAGAGTAGAGTCACATTGTAAAGGATCACTGGAGGATTTGTGCCTATATTCTGCAATTTATCACAACAGGAAATGAATATGATAAGGGCTTTATTTTGATTAATTATTTAATTTTTGTGGTACTGAGGACTGAACTCAGGCATGCTACCACTAAGCTACCTTACCAGCTCTTTTTATTTATTTATTTATTGGTACTAGGGATTGAACTCAGGGGTGTACTAACACTGAGCTACATCCCCTTTGTATTTTTTTTTTTTTTTAAAGAGTGAGAGAGAGGGAGAGAGAGAGAGAATTTTAATATTTAGTATTTGGCGGACACAACATCTTTGTATGTGGTGCTGAGGATCGAACCCGGGCCGCACGCATGCCAGACGAGCGCGCCACCGCTTGAGCCACATCCCCAGCCCCTCCCCTTTGTATTTATTTTTTATTTTGAGGCAGGGTCTCACTAAGATGCTGAAGGTCTCACTAAATTGCTGATGTTGTCCTCCAACTTGCATTAGCCTCTGGAGTCACTGGGATTACAGGTGTGAACTTCTATATAAATTTCATTTCCATGATGTCAATAGTTTTACTTCCTGCTGTGCAGATGGCCCACACCTGTAATCCCAATGGCTTGGGAGGCTCAGGCAGAAGGATTGCCAGTTTGAAACTAGCCTTAGCAATTTATCTAGGCACTAAGTAACTTAGCAAAATCTTGCCTCAAAACAAAAAGTAAAAAAAGAGGGGCATGGGCTGGGGTTGTGTCTCAGTGGTAGAGTGCTTGCCTAGCATGCACAAGACACTGGGTTTTTATTCTCAGTACCACATAAATGTAAAATAAAGATATTGTGACCATCTAAAACTAAAAAATAAATATTAAAAAAAAAAGAGGGGCTGGAGATGTAGCTCAGATGGTAGAGTGCTTGCCTCACATGCACAAAGCCCTGGGTTCAATCCCCAGCACCACACACACACACAAAAAAAGTAAATGAATAAATAAAAAGGCTGGGAATATAGCTCAATAGTAAAACACCCCTGGTATTAGTTCCCAAAACCAAAAAAAAAAAAAAAGAGTTTTATAACAATAGTGCTGGGGATGTAGCTCAGTGGTAGAGTATGCAGGAAGCTCTGAGTTTTGTCCCCAACAATGACCAAAAAAAAAAAAAAAAGGCATAAAATATGTGAGTCCCTCAATGAAGAGATCTTTTAAGTTCATGCCTAAGTTCATGTACCCCTAAGTGTTGAAGGATGTCCTGTGAAATTATAGGCGCTCTATAACCATTGATGGAAGAGTTGTGTTTAGACTCAACCCCTGTCTTTACCTGATTCCAGGGTACCAATTAAGGCATCAGAAAAAGCAGTTGCTTTTGATCTGAGCCCTGATGTAGCTACATTAATAATCACTATCCCAAGAAATTCCTCCTCGGGCTGGGGATGTGGCTCAAGTGGTAGTGTGTTCGCCTGGCATGCGTGCGGCCCGGGTTCAATCCTCAGCACCACATACAAACAAAGATGTGTTCGCCGATAACTAAAAAATAAATATTAAAAAATTCTCTCTCTCGCTCTCTCTCTCACTCTTTCTTAAAAAAAAAAAAAAGAAAGAAAGAAAGAAATTCCTCCTCTTCTATTCCCATGGATGACTGGGGTTGACTCTGGTACAAATCCCAATTCTTCTCGGGTATGCCCATCACAAGCTCACCTAGAAATGAACAATTATCTCCTGTCAGTTTGTGGCACCTTGCCAACCCCATGGACATTATGGTCCTAAACATTTTATCTCTTATTCCTGGAAGTCTCAAATCTCTAAGATATAGAACATCTAGGGCTGGGGATGTGGCTCAAGCGGTAGCGCGCTTGCCTGGCATGCGTGCGGCCTGGGTTCGATCTTCAGCACTACATACAAACAAAGATGTTGTGTCCTCCGAAAACTAAAAACTAAAAAAAAAAAAAAAAAAAAAAAAAAAAGATATAGAACATCTATCTGAGATAGTGAAATTATTCTGTGTTTATTAAATCTGTGAATACTGACCTCTACTTTTTATCTATAGTAACCATTACATATTTCACATATATTTGTATATTCATATGTATCTGTATATTAATTACAATTCTAGAAGAAAACACAAGAAACTGGTAGTAACCACAGTAACCAACTAGTTGCTGAAATTTTTGAGAATCAGTAGGACCAAACAGAAAAAAAAGTGCTCAGCTTCCTTTTCACTTGTTTTGCCTTCAACTTTTCCCTTTTCTAAAATAATTAAAAATTTTATGGAAAAGAAAGGGAAGTTTCACTTCATAGGTTTTACCTTCAATTTACCAAGTTAAATTATCTACATGGTCCATTTGTCAAAAAGTGGGTAAGGAGTCTAATTAATGTCCCTTAGTGGTATAGAAAATTTGCCTAGCAGGTGTGAGGCACTGGGTTCAATCCTCAGCACCACATAAACATAAATAAATAAAATAAAGGTATTGTGTCCATCTACAACTAAAAAATTTAAAAATAAATAAATAAAATAAAAAATATATATACACCCAGTGGCTCAGGAGGCTGAAGCAGGAGGATCGTAAGTTCAAAGCCAGCCTCAGCAATATGTAACTCAGTGAGATCCTGTCTCTAATAAAATACAAAATAGGACTGGGGATGTGGCTCTGTGGTGGAGTGCCCGTGAGTTCATTCAGCTGTAGCAAAAATAACAACAAAAACAAACAAACAAACAAAAAAATGTATATATACACACACACATACACATATATCCCGGTGTGTGATGGTGCATACCTGTAATCCCAGCAACTCAGAAGGCTGAGGTAAAAGGATTGCATGCAAGTTTGAGACCAGCCTCAGCAAATTTTCGAGGCCCTAAGCAACTTAGTGAGACCCTTTCTAAAAATAAAATATAAAAAAGGCTGAAGATGTACCTCCTAGTTTCAATCCCTAGTAACAAAAACAAAACTAAACTAAACAGTAATAACTGGGCCATGTACACCTGTAATCCCAGGGACTCGGGAGGCTGAGACAGAAGGATAACAAATTTGAGGTTAGCCTCAACAATTTAGCAAGGCCCTAAGCAACTTAGCAAAATCTGTTTCAAAACAAAACATAAAAAGGGCTGAGGGGCTGGGGATATAGCTCAGTTGGTAGAGTACCTGCCTGGCTTGCATGAGGCCCTGGGTTCAATCCTCAGCCACACACACACACACACACACACACACACACACACACACAAAAGGGTTGCTGGGGAGCCAGGCAAGGTGGTGTGCACCTGTAATCCCAGTGGAGATCCTGAATTCAAAGCCGGCCTCAGCAAAAGTGAGGTGCTAAGCAACTCTAAATAAAATACAAAAATAGGGCTAGGGATGTGGCTCAGTGGTTGAATGCCTGTTTAATCCCTGGTACCAAAAAAAAAAGGGGGGGGGCTGGAGCTGGGTGTGGGACCCTGAGATAGGAGGATGGAAAGTTCAAAGCCAATTTCAGCAGCTTAGCAAGGCCCTAAGCAACTCAGTGAGACCCTGTCTCTAAATAAAATATAAGAAAAATGGCTGCAGATGTGGTACAGTGGTTAAGTATTCCTGGGTTCAATTCCTGGTACCAAAACAAAAAAAACCCCAAAAACCCATAAAAAGGGTTGGAGCGGGCTGGGGATGTGGCTCAGTGGTAAAGTGTTCCTGGATTCAATTCCTAGTACAATAAAATAAAACAAAAAAAAATCCAAATAATAATAGTAAATAACAATGATAAATAACTTATAATACTAAAAAGGAGAATTGATTGAAACAGACAGCTATAAATACTTAGAGACTGCAACCTCAGACTTTGGTATGTGGTTTTATTTTTATTTGTTAATATACATGAATACTTTGTTTTCTTATTATGATTCAGATGTCATAAATCCCTTCCAATATTTTCTTTGATGTGAACATAAAATAGCTCACCTGTTCCCCTGGCACTCTTCCAGAACATATATGAGGTTAGGGCAATGGCCCAGGAAGAACCAGAATCCCTAGGGAAAACATGACATATCTTCCTAAAAGGTTTAATTTTATTCAAATATTTTAGTGGGAAAATTGAATAATTTAATAAGTAGGCAATTTCAGGTATTCTTATTTTAAAAAACAAATAAATGTAGAATGCTATTCAAACTGATTAAATTTTTTAGATTACACAAGTTTTGCATCCCTTCAAAGTCTATCCTATCCTTGGCTACCATAGTATTTTTGACCTTTATGACTCCTTTGGTGGATAAGATCGAAAAGTTTTCATAATTAATAAACTGTTTTAATTGAGTGGTGTCATGATCTGATATTCACTTTAGGAGGTTGATTTTGTCTTGCAGTAAAAATGAGCTGGAGGGCTTGGGTGGAGAATGCATTGGAGGTAGGAGAATCATTTGGAGACTTTTTTTTTGTACTGGGGATAGAACCCAGGAGTGCTTTACCACAGTTCTACATCCTCAGCCCTTTTTACCTTTTATTTTACTTTAATTTTTTTGGGTACCGGGGAATGAACTCAAGGGCACTCAACCATTGAGTCACATTGCCAGACCTTTTTGTATTTTATTTAGACACAGGTTCTCACTGAGTTGCTTAGCACCTCACTGTTGCTGAGGCTGGCTTTGAACTCATGATCCTCCTGCCTCAAGCTCCTGATTTGCTGGGATTATAGGCATTTGCCATTGTATCTGGTTTACCTTTTATTTTGAGACAGGGTTTCACTAAGTTGCTTAGGGCCTGGGTAAATTGCTAAGGGTGGCCTCAACCTTGTGATCCCCCGGTTTAAGCCTTCTAAATTGCTGGGATTATAGGCATGTGCTACTGTGCCTTGTATTAGGAGACTATTATAATCCAAGTGAGTGAAAAACTGATCTAAACTTCAGAACACAGGACACAGAGCAGAATAGAAACTTTTTTAGTTGTCAAAAAGTCTTTTACTTATATGTGGTGCTGAGAATCAAATCCAGTGCCTTATGTATGCTAGGCAAGTGCTCTGCTACTGAGCCATACCCCAGCCCAGAACAAAGATTTCTAATTTTGTTAGGTACTTACCAAAATACCCACTTGCAATCTTTTAAAATCATCTAAGCATGTAGTTATTGGTCTGTTTTATACCTGCATAAACAATATACATATTCAATAAAATAAAGAAAAATATTGTGTAGGGGTATAGCTTAGCGACAAAAATGCTTATCTAGGGCTGGGGTTCTGGCTCAGAGGTAGTGTGCTCATCAGGCATGTGTGAGGCACTGGGTTTGATCCTCAGCACTACATAAGGATAAAATAAAGATATTGTGCCAACCTATAACTAAAAAATAAGTGTTAAAAAATGCTTATCTAGTGTGAGGATCTGGATTGGATTCTTAGCACCCCCCAAAAAAGTTAGTGATTGTCACTATTATTTATTTTTTTTTGAGGTATTAGAGATAAAATCCAAGGCCTTATAACACTAGATAAATGCTTTACCTACAAGCTATATTCCTAGTCAGTTATTTATTTACTTATGGGGATAGGAATTGAATCCAGGGTCTCTTAACCACTGAGCCACATCCCCAGCCCCCCCCCCCCCCTTTTTTAATGTTTTTATTTTGAGACAAGGTCTGTCTAAGTCCTTAGGGTTTTGCCAGTTTGCTGAGGCTGGTCTTGAATTTGCAATCCTCCTGGCTCAGGATCCTGAGTCCCTAGGATTATAGGTGTGTGCCACCATGCCTGGCCATCCCTAGTCCTTTAATTCTTTGTATTTGTAAAAAATGTAATGGACTTCAACATATTCAAATTAGACTACTTTTGCATAGTAATGTATCAATTTGCTGCACTGTTCACATTTTAAGAAAATTACAAGTATTGTCCTTAAGGTGATCTGGACAATAGTCCACATTATATACTGAAGGGGAATCTGCATATCCCATGGTACAGTCTTTGCCTTATTGAAATGGGTTTTAGAAAATTGGATATGGCAGCTGGCTGTGGTGGCACACACCTGTAATCCTCAGCAGTTCAGAAAGCTGAGGTAGGAGGAGGGTCATGAATTCAAAGCCAGCTTCAGCAAAATCAAGGCACTTAGCAACTCAGTAAGAACCTGTCTCTAAATAAAATACAAAATAGGGCTGGGGATGTGGATCAGTGATGAGTGCCCCTGGGTTCAATCCTCGGCATCCAATCCTCCCACCGCCCCAGGAAAAAATGGATGTGGCTAAAAGGTTAACTTTTCATTGTAATTCTCAATATGAAATTATTTAGTTACAAAACATTATCCTCTGTGCCATGTATCCAATTGATTTTCTAATAGGCTCATTTCAATTTTCAAGAGTCTGAACCTTAAAAAACTCACATAGTGCTTTATAACTTTTGAGATTTTGACATTTTATATTATCTTCTCTGATTATCAGTAATGTTCAGTGAAGCCAGCAATGCTTGTATATCATCCTAGTCCTTCATGTTAAAAAACAAAAACCATACTCACCAGGCATGGTGGGGTATGCCTGTAATTCCCAAGACTTGGGAGTCTGAAACAGGAGGATTGCAAGTTTGAGGCCAGTCTCAGTAACTTAGAGAGATCCTATCTTAAAATAAAAAGAACTGGAACTACAGCTCAGTGGTAGAGCACCCCTGGGTTCAATTCCCAATATCAAAACAAAACAAAAAGAGATAATATTACCCATTCGTTGTATTATTTTAAGTATTTGGTGAATATATGTGAAACTCTTAAGTGTCTATCTCACAGTATGCCCCCAAATAAATATTGAGTTACATATTTATGGTTCTGGCATATCCTATTGGCTTGTAAAGAGGGTTGGGAATCTTCACAACATAAACAGTTGGAAAATTACCAATGGGGTTTATATGTTAGGCAAGTTTAGAAGTGTGTGGGTTAGCGGATCTAAAGTGTTTTTAAGGGGCTGGGATTGTGGCTCAGCGGTAGAGCGCCCGCTTAGCATGGGCAGGCCCCGGGTTTGATCCTCAGCACCACATAAAAATAAAGGCATTGTGTTGTGTCCATCTACACCTAATAAAATAATAAATATTAAAAAAGTGTTTTTAATTCAACAATATTGTGGCTCAATAATCGCATTAGTTTTAGCTTATATTATATTCCATATATTTTCACAAGGTTGTGGCAAATATATCTGTAAAGATTATATATCTATATATCTATCTATCTATCTATCTATATATATATATATATTTTTTTTTTTTTTTTTTAAAGAGGAAATCAGTGTATTCTAACAGAAAACTCAGCCTCTTAGATAGCCCAGGTTTGCTTACTGGTGTAAAGATCTGCTCAGTCCTTCTTTGCTTAGAAGACATTAGGGGAAATGCCACCGGACTCAGCTGGGGACTCTGCAGGGAAGTTAAAAAAAAAAAAAATTGGTACAGCTTTGCAAAACATCTGGTGCTCAGCCATCTGTCTTTGGCAGTACAAGGGCTTAAGGTCTGTGTGGTTCTTTCCTACACCTTAGAGGGCGGAGTTACACAGCAGAATCAATAAACCTTAGTAGCAAGTAAACTTAGATCTAAGTTCTAAAGGGCCCATAGTCACCTGCGCTTCCAGTTACTCCATTTGAGGTCTCAAGTTCCCGAGGGACAGCGCCCCCCCCCCAACCCCGCCTACTTCCAGTCCATGATCTCTATGGCAGCCACTTTCAGGTCTCCCCACTGTAATCGCACACCTGCTTGGGGCGGGACTTACTATGCATACGTGACTTGAATACGGAACAATTTTGCATCCGGAGGTTAACTAGGTTTTACTTGAGAATTGCTTGCTAAGGGGTTGGGACACGTGGGAACTGTTGTTCTATTAGATATCTCCCACTGTAGTAAGAAAGGTGAAAGGCCCTCAAAATTTGTGAAGGGAGAACGGATGCAAAACGCTGTCACCAAACGCCCAGACTTCCTTGCCAGGCTAGGCTGGGCATTCCTAGGCCCCACCCATGGCAACGCCACTCTGACGTCCGCGCGCTGGAGGCCGTCATAGGCCCTTGTCGGAGCCCAGGAGGACGTGTGGCGCGTGGACTACATCAGGTCTCACATTAGTCCTGTGGGAACACGGTACACGCTTCCGGGCAAGGTTCTGTGCACCTGTTCCCTCCTTGGGTTCAAGTATTTTACCCCTCTGGGAAGAAGGAGGCATGCCTGTCTCCAGAGAACAAGAAGATGGGCCACAGAGAACCACGTAGAACATAGTGCAAAAGACAGCCCAAAGCTAGAAGGTGCCGGGCACCTTTAAGCTGTTTGGAAGTTCACGTGACTTAAGTGCCGGACCCCAGCAGTCACGTGACGGCGCGCGCGCTCACACGCAGGGAGAGCCGGTCTGCGCTGTGCGCGCGCCGTCACCGCTGTCTCCCACCCACCCCCTCGACGGGAGGGTGAGGAGCGGCGGAGTGATCAGTCTTCTGAGGCCCTGTGCGCGTGCGCAGCGAACAGCTGTCACCCAGTGCGGAACAAGTCTTCCAAATTTCCCAAATCTCCCCGGGCGGGAGGCCACAGTCTTCCTTCTCATCCTCTTTCTTCGGGTCGTGTCCTCGCCCCACCCGCGCGCCAGGTAACCGCTTTTCCGGAGTCAGGGAGATGGGGTGGCGGGGGGGAGGGGCCCGGGCGATCTTCCCCGCACTGCCCCTCTCCACGCGGGGCAGCGAGGGGTGTGGGCGTCCAGAGGAGCTGAGGCACCGGGGCAGAGACGCTCAGTCTGCGACCGCGGCGACTGTCATGCTGGGGAGGGAGCGGACGGCCATGGTCGCAGGGGAGGGAGGCGGGGGCCAGTGACAGTCCGATCCGGCCCTTACAGGGTTCGGTCCCCGTGCTCGCCATTCTCCCGGGAGCTGGAGTCGGGGTCGTGCTCTTTAGGACAGAGGAACGCGCGGTGTTCTGGGGGTACCGAGTCCTTTACCCTCCCAGCCGGGTCTGCGGCGGACTCCAGGAAGGCCCGGCCTGGTGCGCTCCTCTGGGCCCTCCCTTCCCTGAGACTGTCACGACCCCGCGGAATGAGAGTGGGGGCTCTTCTCTAGACCACCCGTCGCAGGCAGCCAGTTCCTCATTCGGGTTTGTTCTCAGTCACCGCAGCTGTCCTTTTGGTTTTTAGTCTTCGGCACGGGGCCATTTCTTCCTGCAGTGCCTGTAAGAGCCACGATGTGGGGTAGACAGTGGGTGCTTAATCAATGCGAGTTGGATCGGGTTACGTGGACTGCCAGGTACAGGACGTGTTGTGGGGCTAGGATGTACAGCCAGAAGGCAGGCAGGCTGGGTCTCCAGGCTGGAACTTGGGGTGTTTCTTCATGCTCCCTCAGCCAGTGAAACCAGCAGGGCTCAACTCCGATGCTTTCTTTCCTCGTGTACTCGGAGCCAGGCTCCCCCCTTAGCTGTGTCCTGTTAAGACTGCACTGGCTGGCTTTGGTTGTGGGCAACAACTAGGGGGTTTTGTCAGGTTCTCCCTTCCGGAGAAAACAGAGCAAACTTTCTTTTGCACTTGGTAGGTCAAATGCGAGGTCATTTATGTAGCATTGCTTCTGAGGTATAAGGTTAGAGTCGCAGTGGGCTCACCCTTGTCTGGGTGAAAGCATTTGATAGGTTTATATCCTTAGGTTCGCCCCAAACTTCGCCCTATTTCACCCACTAGAGTTTTTTTTTTTTTTTTTTGGCTTCACTGTTTCTATGGCAACGGTTAAGAATATTCTAATTTCGAAGTGTTGTGGTTGAAAATTAGTGACTTTAATTTTTAAAGGTTCAGTTTTACTATGTAGCACTCAGTTCTTTGAGACCAACCACTCAAATTTGCCTACTTTGCTAGTTCTCTCGCAGTCCCTCTCCCCAGCTTTGTTTTGGAACGTATAACACATTTTTTGGTTTAGACCAATTTTAGTGTTATGAAAAGATTGCACCTAATCTTTACATCACTTCACAACCTTGGTAATAAAACAAAAAAAATTTAAAAATAATTTGTAGATGAACACAATGCCCTTATTTATTTATTTATTTATTTTTAATATGGTATTAAATATCAAACCCAGTGCCTTACACTGATCAGGTGCTTGTTTTGTTTTGTCAGCGCACTTTAATCCCTTTCTTTTTTAAAGTTTAAAATAAACGTTTTATGGGGTTAGGAATGTAAATCAGTGGTAGAGCGCTTGGTTGGCATGCCTGAGACCCTGGGTTCAATCCCTAGCTCCAAGAAAATAAAATAAACATTTGAGGTATCGCAGCGCACAAACCCTTAAAAAAAAAAAAAAGTCCACCAATTATTCTGTAAGAATGAAGATTTTTAGGAGTTTAACAGGTACTTCATCTTTTCAGAAGTTTCTTCGATTTAAATTTCAGTTTAGGGATGAAGATCTGGTAAACTGAGTTATTTTCTGAACACCTTCCATGGGTAGGTTAGGTGCCTCTCAGGGTAGTCTTAGACCCCTCTTTCCTTTTCTCATTGTTTTGTAAATGCTTTGCCTCACTTTTCCCCCCCACTAGACTGTTAAAGCCTTGAGACCAGTTTTCTTTTTTCCCCTCCCTCTCTTTTCTTTTAGTAATTAAGCCTGAGGTGCTTAAAATATTCCTTTATTGAGAAACAAATTTACCTATCTAAAATGTACAACTCAGGGCTGGGGATGTGGCTCAAGTGGTAGCGCGCTTGCCTGGCATGCATGCGGCCCAGGTTCGATTCTCAGCACCACGTACAAACAAAGATGTTGTGTCCACCGATAACTAAAAAATAAATATCAAAAAATTCTCTCTCTCTCTCTCTCTCTCTCTCTCTCCTCTCTCACTCTCTCTTTAAAAAAAAAAATGTGCAACTCAATAGTTTTTAGTATGTGCACAGAACAATTTTAGAATATTTTTGTTTTTATTTTTTGGTACCAGGGATTGAAGCCAGAGGCACTAAACCACTGAGCCCCATCCCCAGCCCTTTTAATTTTTATTTAGACAGGGTCCTGTTAAGTTGCTTAGGGCCTAAGTTGCTGAGACTGGCTTTGAATTTTTTTTTTTTTCTGGGTACCGGGATTGAACTCAGGGGCACCCAACCACTGAGCCACATCCCCAGTCCTATTTTTTGTTTAATTTATAGACAAGGTCTCATTGAGTTGCTTAGCGCCTCAGGCGGGCTTTGAACTTGAGATCCTCTTTCTGCCTCAGTCTCCCTAGCCACTGGGATGACAGGCGTGCATCACTGTGCTCCAGCATGGCTTTCAACTTTTGATCTTCCTGCCTCAGTTTCCTGAGCTGCAGGGATTATAGGTGTGTGGGACTACGCCCTTCTCTGTAGGATACTCATGTCACCTTCCAAAATAAACCTTGTTTTCATTACAACCATTGCCCATTTTCCTCCAATTTCCTCCCCCTCCAGCCTTGGTATCGGCTTTCTGTCTTAATAGATTTGTTTGTTCTGGACATTTCATATAAATGAACCATACCCTAGTTGATGTTTTGTGACTGACTTAATTTGCATATTTTCAAGGTTCATCCTTGCTGCAGCCTGTATCAGCTCAGTATTCTTTTTAATGGCACAATAATATTCCATTGTATGGAAATATGACATTTCATTTCATTCATCAGTTGATGGACTTTCAATTGATGGACTTTCGGATTATTTTCACTTTTGTGCTTTTATGAATAATGTTGCTGCTATGAATATTTGTGAACTAGTTTTTTTTTTAAATTTATTTATTTTTTAGTTGTAGGTGGACACAGTATGTTTGTTTTATTTATTTTTATGTGGTGTGGAGGTTTGAACCCAGGTCCTCCCACGCGCTAGGAGGGTGCTCTACCGCTGAGCCACAACCTCAGCACCCCTGAACTAGTTTTTTAAAAAAATATTTTTATTAGTTGTTGATGGACCCTTATTTTATTTTCTTATTTATATGTGGTGCTGAGAAACAAATCCAGTGCCTCACACATGCTAGGCAAGCACTTTACCATTGAGAGCCACAACCCCAGCCCTGTGAACTAGTGTTTTGTGTGGACTTATGTTTTATTCACTCCTATACACAGTGGTGGGATTACTGCATTAATCATCTTTTGAATGAACAGATGAACAAGGAATGAGAGTTAGCCTTAAGGGATATTCTTTGGAGACATTGGAGGGGCCCATTGACTTCCTTGCTCCACTACCAAGTGTACTTCTCTATTTATAGGCCAGAACTCTCTAGAGGTTTTGTCCTGTAGCTTGTGCTATTCCTTCTCTGAATATTATTAAGATCATTCCTTTCTATTGCATAGTTTTCATACTGCTCATGGGTAGTCCCTTATATTCATGTATTTGTTATGTATTTATTAGTGATATAATGATAAAACAGGTACATTTCATACATCAATTAAGCTCTGTGTAATGCAGGTCTCTCAAGCTTTAAAAATTTGTTGTTCCTTTTATTTTAATTTTTTCTCTTCCTTTTTCTTTAAATATAATATTTAATGCTTCTCCTGCTATCCTGTTTCTGATATGACATGTAGCTTCCCCCCCCCCCCCCCCCCCCCCACTGCTGGGGATTGAACCCAGGGCCTTGCACATGCAGTGTGTCTTTTTATTCCTACTGGTCTAGAAAGAAAGTTATTTGGAGCATATGATACAAATTTGAAATATTAGTTTTTTTTTTTTTTTTTTCCCCAACTCTTAATTCCCAAGGATTCCTTACACCCTGTTCTCCCTGCCCATTAAAGATGTGCCTTTCTGGGGCTGGGGATGTGGCTCAAGCAGTAGTGCGCTCGCCTGGCATGCCTGCGGCCTGGGTTCGATCCTCAGCACCACATACAAACAAAGATGTTGTGTCCGCCGAGAACTGAAAAATAAATATTAAAAAAAAAAAAAAAAAGATGTGCCTTTCTAAATCCATCCTTGCTAGGCCTAATCCCTTCCCCTCTCAAGCAGTCTGTATGATCCTTTTAAGGATTATGTTCTTCCTTCAAGTCCTCTTTCACTGAGGAACTAGTCATAATTCTCAGATCTACTTATGAGATTTTGATTAGCCAATGGCCTTCTTCCCATTGGACTCCTCTGACTTCTTATTTCTCTAGGCCTGGTACCCAGCTCATACTCCTGTTCCCTCTGCCTACACTGTTACCTTGACCTGCACTGCCCTGTCTGATTGGTTCCATCCCTTTCAGAAAACAGTCCAATTGTCTCTTCTTCAAGTTATTCTCCCTCAATCCTGCACACTTGCCTTAGTAACATTCTGTAATGTCCTTCACACTCTTAAACAACCATGCCATTACTTGTTCTTTTCTTCCTTCTCCACCTTCATGAATGCAAAGAGAAAGGGCCACACAAAAATATTAACAGTAATTAGTTATTTCTGAATGATGGAATTGTGGATAATTTGTTTCCTTAGTGTTTAAGTGTATTTTATAATTTTCTCCTGTGGAGGATAGTTAATTAAAAATCCATGTTTATTAGAAATTTGGAAAACTGGAGCAGATGGAAGGAAAAAGAAAAGTTATCAGTTATTGTCATTTTTATTTTGGTAAAATTTCTTCTAACAGTTTTCATTTTGTTTTAATTACCTAGATATAATTTTACTATAACTTCATCTAGCTTTTTTGGGGGAGCAGGTGATGGTACTAGAGATTGAACCCTAGGCACTTTACCAGTAAGTTATATCCCTGGGCAACACCCACCCCATCTTTGAGATGGAGCCTTGCTAAATTGTTGAGGATGGCCTGGAACTTGTGATCCTTCTGCCTGGGATTGCAGGCACGCATTTCTACTCTACTGACATGAAACTTTTATTTTGATTTTTTTTCCTCATATCTCTCAGTTTTCTAGGGAATGGTAAGGATACTTATCATTGGTTGCCTTGATGGAGTTTCTGGTACTGAAATGAAGCAGATTATTAGAGAATAGAATTAGCATCTTAGGCTATTAGGGTATGAGAACCAAATATGCTAAGAATCTCATTTCCCTGAGAAATGTCCTGATTTGTATGTTTCATAATACAGAGATTTTTTCCTTGAATAATTGCTTATTATTTGCATTGATTTGTATGTTTCATAATACAGAGATTTTTCCTTGAATAATTGCTTTTTATTTGCATTGTTTTAGTTTTGCTTGGTGCTTTATTCTACAAGTAGTGGATACATTTCTACAATCGACTAATATTATGTTCCTTACACTGTAAGATGTTGAAAATGTAGTGAACTCAATACAAGTGATTCTCTAAGATTTTAAGAGTGAATATTTAGTTACACTGTGTACTATATTTTCAGACATAGTGGCTTTAGCTATTGTATTTATGAACTGCTACTGCATAGAGTCTCTAAAATTCATCCTAGATTCTTTTGGGTTTGTGTTTCTTATATTACTATGGAGCAGAGTAATGTGTCATCAATGCCCTGTTGGTGGATGATGCGCACCTGTAATCTCAGGGACTCCAGAGGAAGGCTGAGGCAGGATTGTGAGTTTGACTTAGCTTGGGCAATTTAGCGAGACCTTTTATTAAATAATAATAAAAAATCTTTTGGTAATCTTTTTTTCTTATTAAAAATAACTTTATATAATAATTCTGGGTATTAATTTAACGGCTCTATTTGTTCAGTATGGCAAACAGCTTTGATCTTCCCTTTCAGCTTTGCTTTGGGATTTCTCAGGAATCTCATTTTATTATTTACTAGCAAGTCCACAAATTATCCCAGAAATATATGTGTAATTAGTCAGTTTGACTCCACTTCCAGTTCATCTTCCCAATATGCATTCCAGCCTCCCTCCAATCTCTTCTTTACCTGAAGATGTTTAAAAATGCAAATTGATCATTCTCATTGTCCTCTGGCATTTAAAATTCCTGTAGTATTATTCATTTATCTCAGATTTCCTTCCCCCACTCAGGCCTTATCTAGATCTACTTTTCATCTCTGCCCATCTGCTTTCTCTTTCTTCAAACTGTATATGCCCTTCTCAAAAATGCTATTTTTTTTTTTTGCCAGGCTGACTTTTCATTTTCTTCCTTTCCATACATCTTTCAGATATATACTTGAATGTATATTCTTCCTCAAAACATGTAATTTCCCAGTCTAAACCAGCTTTCTTAATTATAATCTGTTAGTCTACTCTAAAAAAATATTTTTAGTTACAGATGGACACAATACCTTCATTTATTTTTATTTTTATGTGGTGCTGAAGATCACACCCAATGCCTCACAAAGTGTTCTACCACTGAGCTACAACCCAGGATCGAACCCAGTGTCTCACACATGCCAGGCAAGTGCTGTATCACTGAGCTACTACCCCAGTCCCTATGTTAGCTTACAGTTGCATAGTGATTATTTGATTTTTCCTCCTAAATGTGAGAATTCTATAAGGGCAGTGATCAAGTATATTTGTCTTCTTATTTCACATCAGCACACTTTTACTTCTCCAGCACCACAGAATAGGTGCTCAATAAACATTTGTTTAATGAATTAATGAAAAAGTTGAACTATGAAGCTAGGACACAGGAAATACATTTTCCTTTTTGTGACCCAGCGTGTACACATATACTTAGTGAAACTGAAATTTCACAGAAAAATACTTCAACTGCTTGAGCTACATTCTGATATTTTATCTTTTGTGCTATGCCATATAATGTATGTAAAATGTATAAATACACACATGGGGCTGGGTTTGTAGCTCAGTGGTACAGCGCTTGCCTAGCATGTGTGAGGCACTGGTTTTGATTCTCAGACCCCACAAAAATGAATAAAGATATTGTGTTCGTCTACAACTAAAACTATTTAAAAAATAAATACATACACACACACACATTCACATATACACTGTGGATTGAACCCAGGGGCTCTTTACTATTGAGCTATCTCCTTGTCTCAAAATTGTGATCCTTCTGCTACAACCTGCTGAGGTGCGGGGATTATAGGCATGTACTATGGTGCCTAGCTACATATTATAAAAATATTGATATACCCCATTAATTTGGGTAGGACAGCCTTTTGAACAGCATAGCTCTAAGGCAGTATAAGGAAAACTCTTCATTTCCATTAGCCTCTCTCTCTTTTATGCCGAGTATTGAATGGAGGTGCTGTACCATTGATAATTGATCTGTATTCACAGTTCCTTTTATTTATTTATTTATTTTTAAGACAGGGTGTAAGTTGCTAAGGGTCTTGCTAAGTTGCATAGGCTAGCCTTGAACTTGTGTTCCTCTTGTCTCAGCCTCCCAAGTTGCTGAGATTATGGATCTGTGCTATCATGCATGGCTACCATCAACCCCCTTCCTTGAAACTTTTTTTTTTTTTTTTTTTTTTTTTTTAAGAGAGAGAGAGAGAGAGAGAGAGAGAGAGAGAGAGAGAGAAGAGAGAGAGAGAGGGCCGCACGCATGCAGGGCGAGTGCGCTACCGCTTGAGCCACATCCCCAGCCCTTCCTTGAAACTTAATTGCTAATTTTTTGATTCTCCTTGGATGGGAAATACAAGTATAGCTTTAAATAACACATCTTTGTTGTCTCTTTAAAGAAATGAAAGCAGAGCTGGGAGTGGTAGCCCAGCAGCTCCAGAGGCTTAGGCAGGAGGATCTCGAGTTCAAAGCCAGCCTCAGCAATTTAGTGAAGCTCTAAGTAATTCAGTGAGATCCTGTCTGTAAGTAAAATACAAAATAGGGCTGGGGATGTGGCTCAGTGATCGAGTGCCTCAGGGATACAACAAAAGAAAAAAAAATGAAGGCAATTCTACAGAGAAATTCTGGTCTGGTCTCAAATAATTCATATTGAGAAAAATACAAATCTACCTTCCTCTACTTTAGGCCTAATTAATTAATTAATTATCATTTTTGTGTAGTGAGAATCAAATCCAGGGCCTTGTACCTGTTAGGCAAGTGCTCTTCCCCTGAGCTACTCTCCCCACCCCTAGCCCCTTCTAGTAGGTCTTATCTTGCAGATTTCTCTGGTCCAATGATAGTCAGTACTCATCCACCATACTTGACCCCATACTTGACTGAGGTCAAGTATGGTGTGTGGCCAGTCATAAAATTTTTTTTTTTCTTCTTTCATTGCTTGGGATCAAATCCAGGGCCTCATGCATGTGAGGCAAGTACTCTACCACTGAGCTATATATCCTCAGGAAGTCACCAAATTTTAGGCCTGGCTTTTCATCAATTTTGCTTACCAATTTATTACAAAACAAAATGTGGTGCTTACCTGTAATCTCAGCAGCTCCAGAGGCTGAGGCAGGAGGATTGCAAGTTCAAGGCCAGACTGGGTAACTCAGTAGGAATCTGTTTCAAAATAAATAAAAAGGGCTGGGCATGTAGCTCAGGGGGAGAAAATCCCTGTATTCAGCCCCCAGAAGGGGGAAAAATAAATCACTATACAAAATTAAATACATTGTATGATTCAAATTGTGTTTAAACATAGTTCCAAATGTGTATATGTTTAGAAAAAATACATCAGATTATTTATTTTATTATTCAGATTATTTATTGATTTTGGTGATGGGATTGTCATTTTGAGAAAGTACATTCCTGTTTATAATGAAACACTCAGTTAAAAAAGCCAAACTTTATATTATCGAGTATGTTCAAATAGGAAAAAAATAACACCTTTATTATGTTGGATATAACCCAGGTTTTTTAGTGGCTGCATTTTGGGGACACCTGCGGGTGTAACTATGTTCGTCCATGTAATTGTTTTTTTTCTTTTTTTTTTTTGTGGGGGGGTACTGGGGATTGAACTCAGGGGCACTCAACCACTGAGCCACATCCTCGGCCCTATTTTGTATTTTATTTAGAGACAGGATGTCACTGAGTTGCTTAAAGCCTTGCCATTGCTGAGCTGGCTTGGAACTCATGATTCTCCTCCCCAGCTGCTGGGATTATAGGTGTGCACCATTGTTTCTGGCTGACCATGTAATCTTTGTACTGTATAGTGACCTATGTTCTGCTCCTAGCTTTTCTAAGCTATTGAAGCCTAAACAGCCTGTTTTTCATCTTTTTTGCTGAAATAGGATTCCATTTTCCCTCTGTTCAGCTCAAAAATGTTGATAAACCCAGTCTCACACACACTTAGCATGCATTCTATCACTGAGCTACTTGCTAGCTTTGATGATTTTATCTTTAAAAATAGTTTATTTACATAACAATATTTCTTCAATTTTTAATTGGGGGGGTGTGTACCAGGGATTGTACTCGGCAGCTCAACCACTTAGCCCCATCTCCAGCCCTTTTTTAGTATTTTCTTTAGAGAGAGAGGGTCTTGTTGAGTTGGTTAGGGCCTCACTAACTTGGCGAAGACTAGCTTTGATTCTCCTGCCTCAGTCTCCTGAGCAGCTGGGATTACAGACGCAGCTGGGATTACAGCTTTCTTCACTACTTTTAAGTTTTGAATAGGTAATACAAGATAAACAACAAAGTATAAAATAAGATAGAGGTATAAGAGATATAAAGGGACAGAAAATGTATTTTCTTAACTTTGGCCTTTAGGTATCTCATTACTTCCCTTTGGTCAACCTTTGTTAAGCAGTTTCCTTTAGGGCTTTCTAGAGATATTCTATATAAGCATATGTGTACATTTTTTACACAAATGGTATTATGTGTACTTTTTCTTTGTTGGTACTGGGGATTGAACCCAAGGTGTTTTATCTCCACTGAGTTATATCTTCAGACCTTTTGATATTTTATTTTGAGACAGGGTCTCACTAAATTGTTTAGGGCCTTGCTAAATTGCTGAGGCTGGCCTCAAACTTGCAACCTTCCTTCCTCAGCCTTTCGAGTCTGGGATTACACATGTGCACCACTGTGCCCAGTCATCTATACTTATTTTTTAAATCTCTCTCTCTCTCTCTCTCTCTTTTTTTTTTTTTACTAACAGTTTAACATGAAGGTGATTTTTTTTTTAATATTAGTATATATAGAGCTCCCTATATGTGTTCGCACAGTTTTTCATTATATACACATACCATAAGGTATCCCAGTCAGCTTTTGATTATTGTGACAGAATACCTGCAAATCATCAGTTTAAAAGAAGGAAAAGTTTGTTCTGGCACATGGTTTCAGAAGTTTCAGTCCATTGTCACTTGGCCTTGTTGCCTTTGGGCCTGTGGCAAGACAGCACATCATGATGGGAGGGCATGATGAAGGAAATTGCTCCCTTCAGGGAGTCTGGGATGAAAAAAGAGAGAACAAGCCCAGTGGTCTCACTATACCCTTCACTTTCCTTAATCTTGGCTCCACCTCCTAAAGTTTTTACCACTTGCCAATAGTGCTATTATCTGGGAACTAAGCCATCAACCTAGGAGCTTTTGGAGGACATTTAAGGTCCATACCACAATAAGGTGTTTAACTAATGCAAGGCTGAAAGTCATTTAGGTTGGATTTTTTTTTTTTTTTTTTGGTGCTGCAGATTTATCCTAGGGCTGTCTGCATTCGAAGCAAGCACTCTACCAAGTGAGCTATATCCCCAGCCCCTAGATTGATTTTATTTCTGTGTAATGATCTGTTCATGAATCATTATGTCAATGTTGTAATTGCCTTAGCTTTAGCTTTATTATATGTTTTTAGAAATTTACAGACTATTCTTATTTATTTTTCTTCATTATATTTGACTTTGGAATCAACTGTCTAGTTCCAAAAACTATTACTTGCTTTTGTTGACAATATATTTAATTTGTGGACTTACCTATAAAGCTGTCTTGAAGATGCTAAGTTTTCTTGGCTGAAAATACAGTATATCTTTCCATTTACATCTTCTTTTTAAGCCCTTATTACAGACATTTTAAAGTTATCTTTATTCTGGTCTTACAGATTTCTTAAATTTTTTCCTTCATATTTTAATTTTTTCCTTTGGGATAATGTCAATTTTTAGAAAAATTCCAATTATGGTACAAAGAACTTTTATTTCTTTGAAAAATTAAGTGATTTGCCTTCATGCCCCATCCATCCACAATAACTCAGTACACATTTACTACATTTTTCTGAATAACCAGTGTATATTCATGAAGATCAGGAAATAGCTGGGCTCAGTGGCACCTGTTATCTCAGTGGATTGGGAGGTTGAGGCAAGAGGATTGTGAGCTCAAAGCCAGCCTCAGCAACTTACTGAGGCCCTAAGTAACTTAATGAGACCTTGTCTCAAAAAAGAAAAAGAGACGGGGATGTGGTTCTATTCCTGGTACCAAAAAAAACTAAAAACAAAACAAAATAAAAAACTAACAACAACAACAACAAAAAAAAACCAAAACCAAAAAAATTCAGGAATTAACATTGATAGATTACTGTCATCTAATTTGTAGACCCTTCACTTTTCACCATTTGTTTTAGTAATTAACATTTTTATAACCTATTCAGCAAAAGTATCTAATCCAGAATGATGCATTGCATTTTCCTGTTTTTGGATCTTTTTAGGATCCCTCAATCTCAAATACTGATATATATATATATATATATATATATATATATATATATATATATATATATATATATATGTATATTTTTATTTATTTTTGGTTGAGGTACTGGGAATTGAACCCAGGGGTGCTCTATTCCAGAGCTACATTCCCAGCCCTTATTATTTTTTTATTTTGAGACAGGATCTCATTAAGTTGCCCTGAGTGGCCTTGAACTTGTGATCCTCCTGCTTTAGCCTCCCTTGCTGGGATCATAGTCCACTGCAATCATGCCTGGCTTCAAATATTGATTTGAGGTGATTTTTGTTGATCTTGATTATCCTGATCTTGACACTTCTTTTAAGATTATAAGCCAGTTAGAGTCTCCCTTAATTTTGGCTTGTCTGTATTGTTGGCAAGAATATCCAGAAGTCATTTTCTATTCTTTTCACTGCATCTTCCCAGGTAGCACACATTTTCATTTTGTTCTTGTTTATTTATTTTTTTACTTGTAGATGGACTTCATAACTTCATTTTTTATTTATTCATTTTTTATGTGGTTCTGACGATCAAACCCATTGCTTCGCTTCACGTGTGCTAGGCAAGCACTCTACCACTGAGCCACAACCCCAGCCCTTTGTTTTGTTCTTTTACTGGAAATGTTTCCTTTAATTGCTTAAGATAATCTTCTATGGTTCTCTGCTCTTTCTTTTAAAGAAGTATGTAAATATCTTCTGCCTTTTTAAGCTTTCAATTTATTTAATCAGTTTGGATTTATGGTTTATTAAAATTCATTGAGTTATTATCTGTTAATATTATTATTTGTATTGACACTCACATTCTTATCAGGTTGGAAACTGTCAAGTTGGATTGCCTGTTTTACATGTTCCATGATTTTTGTAAACACTCCTTTTATTTCTGGAGCGTTATTTTGAAGCTAAGCTTTAAGTGCTTATTGTAATTGGAGTGTTGCTCCTAGGTTCTGTCAGAGATACAGACTGTGTATATATTCATATGTACATTTATGTATATGTCTGTGTTTATTTACTTATCCTTACAAGACACATGTACACACAAAGAAGGATAAGACAAATATACTAATGTAAAACCATTATTTATTCCTGGAAAAATCCCTTAATCCCTTGTCATAATTTATTATTTTCATGTGCTTTTGGTTTTTTTTTAAATTTATTTTTTAGTTGTAGTTGGACACAATACGTTTATTTTATTTATTTATATGTGGTGCTGAGGATCGAACCCAGGACCTCAAGCATGTTAGGTGAGGGCTCTACTGCTGAGCCACAACCCCAGCCCTGCTTTTGGATTTCGATTGTTTATTTTAAAAGGAAATTTGACCAGTATTCTTTTTTTTTTAAAATATTTTTTTTAGCTGTTGATAGACCTTTATTTTATTTATTTATACGTGGTGCTGAGAATCAAACACAGTGCTTCACACATGCCAGGCGAATGCGCTACCACTGAGCCACAGCCTCAGCCCAACCAGTATTCTTAAATGAGATTAATAGCTGTTTTATTGGGTCAAGTAAAAAGAAAGTTTTGTTACTCCTTGTAGGCTTGCTTTTTAAGAAAGAATTTGTTTCTTTTTGGACTGAGGATTGAACGCAGGGGGGTGTTTTTACTACTGAGCTATGTCCTCAGTCTTTTTTATTTTGAGACAGAGTCTCACTGAAATTGCTGAGTGTCTTGGTAAATTGCTGAGGCTGGCCTTGAATTTGTGATCCTCCTTTTTCAGCCTCTTTGGTTGCTGGGATTACAGCCATTACCACTGAGCCTGATTTAAGAATGGATTTTTAAACTTACTTTTCCTTTCTGTATCTGGGACAGTTTAAATAACATTATACTACTGAGTTTGGTTTCTTCAAAATTCAGGAGAATTCCCTTGTGAAAGAATTTGGGCTTGGTGCTGCAATTTGGTTTTCCTTCTCCCTTCCTTTCCTCTTCCCCTCCCCCTTCTTCCTCTTCCCCTTCTTTCTCCTTCTTCCTATTCCTCCTATTCCTCCTCGCCCTGCTGGAGAGCCTAGTAAAGAAGTCAGTTATGTTGGGACTTATATCTGAGGGATACTGCCTGTCTGTCAATTCATTGCATACTTGCTGTCCAACTTCTGGAAAGTGATTTTCATATCATCCTTAGTTTCATCTCTCAAATGGGAATAGCCACAGTCTGCTGATCCTACAGAAAACTTTTAAGAATGTGTTAAAGCACAGTAAGAACCAAGCAAGTTTTTTTTTTTTTTTTTTTTTTTTTTTAAAGGTTCCTTCCTTCCTTTTTTTTCCTTTGTAGTACTGGGGATTGAACTGAGCCCTGTTCCCATCCCTTTTCCTTTTTTATTTTGAGACAGCCTCATTTAATTGCTGATGCTGGCCTCAAACTTGGAATCCTCCTCCTTTATCCTCCTAAGTAGTGGGATTATAGACATGCACCACTGCTGCTGGTCTAAAGGTTCAAAGAGGTTTCAGTGAGGATAGCTCCACGAATCCTTCTTTTTTCTTTTTTTTGGTACTGGGAATTGAACTCAGGGGCACTTAACCACTGAGCCACATCCTCAGCTCTATTTTGTATTTTATTTAGAGACAGAGTGTCACTGAGTTGCTTAATGCCTCACTAAGGTGCTGAGGCTGGCTTTGAACTCACGATCCTCCACTCAGTCTCCTGAGCTGCTGGGGTTACAGGTGTGCGCCAACTTTCACCTTTCAGTATCATTCTGTTGAAGGGGTTTGCACTGATTGGACAGTCCTCTCTCTACTCCTAGACAAATGGGGAAAAAAAAAGGCAAGAAGAAATATTTATTTATTTATTGTATTAAGGATTGACTCTAGAGGCACTTAACCACCAGCCCTTTTTTTGCATTTTATTTAGAGACAGGGTCCTGCTGAATTGTATAGGGCCTTATTAAATTGATGAGGCTGGTTTTGGACTCAATCCTCCTGCCTCGGCTTCCCCAGCCACTGGTATTACAGGCATATACCACCATACCCAGCCAAGAGGAGAATTTATTACTAATGACAAAAAAAAAATTCATGAATCAAACAATGTGATCTAGATAGAGCTTGCTTATTTATTTATTTAGCACTTTGGATTGAACTCAGGGGCATTCAGCCACTGAGCCACACACCCCCAGTCCTAGTTTGTATTTTATTTAGAGACAGGATCTCACCAAGTTGCTTAGTGCCTTGCCATTGCTGAGGCTGACTATGAACTCGTGATCTTCCTGCCTCAGCCTCTGGAGCCACTGGGATTACAGGCATGTGCCACTGTGACCGGCCAGATAGAGTGTATTTTTGTGAATATTAATTATAATTAGTGAAGATTTGATCTTATATTATTAACTACATTATTATGTATTTATTAACTATATTATTATCAAGGAAAAGTGGCAATAGAATATGATTTTGCCTTGTGTTTGCATCATGACTGTGTTTATTATAAGTTGGTTAAATATTTGAGATTTTTGAGAAAAATGGCATTTGTCTAGGCCCAAAAAATATTTTTAGATGTGTTTGTTATGTCAAGGAAGCTGTGTATTGGTGTCAGAGTTAAGGAAATAAATGACTAACAAATACTTGTGCAAAGGTGCTGTGCCAAGTATTGCATATAGGATGAAAATTTGCCAGACCTGCCCAATGTTACACACTTGTAATCCTACTTACTCAGGAAACTGAAGCAGAATTGAAAGTTCAAGGCCAATCTTAGGCCAGACCCTGTCTCAACCAAGTTAACAAAACAAAACAAAATACCCTACAAAAAAACAACAGACAACAAAAAGTACCCCCCACCCCCCAACAACAACAAAACACCCTGAAAAAAACCCAGCCATATCCATTTCTCTCTTGTGGTCTTTTGGATAGGTAGTTACCAAAAATGTGTAGATTGACATAATTCTCCAAAACAATGTTTCTCCCATTTATGAATAATGTAGAAAGCATGGGTGGTCAGATTATTGTGTCTGCTGGGCACGGTGGTGTATGCATGTAATCCCAGAGACTCTGGAGGCTGAGGCAGGAGGATCACAAGTTCCAGGTCAGCCTCAGCAATTCAGGGAGGCCTTAAGCAACTCACTGGGACCTTGTCTCTAAATAAATATATATAGGCTGAGGATGTGGCTCTGTGATTGGGTGCCTCTGGTTTTAATCCCTGGTTACAAAAACAAAAACAAACAAACAAAAATTGTTTTTCTTCCTGTTTCTCAGTATAGTTGATAGCGCATATAGTTTATATGAGAGTGAATCTTTAGCAATTATTTCATTGTTTGCATATTAAGTGCTTTTTATTTATTTATTTTTTTGTAGCCGTGTTTAAACCTAGGGCTGCTTAAACTCTGAGCCACATCCCCAGTCCTTTTTTCTATTTTATTTAGAGGAAGTGTCTCACTAAGTGGCTGAGGCTGGTGTTGAGCACATTAAATTCTTTAAATGTGTTTGCAAAGTATTTAAAATTTTAGTTATTGCTTTTATATTTGAAACTAAGAATTAGTAGTTTAAATGGACTGCTGTGGGTTCTTCTGCTAGGCCTAAATGCACAGGGTAATTTCGGATTTAAAAGCAAAACAGGTTTCACTGTAGAGCCTAAGGCAGCGAGCGGGATGCGGTTTCCACATGGGGCTGGCTTGGTGCCTCGCGGGCGTGCGGGTGCGCAGGTTGCGCAGTCCGGAAGTCGGCGAGGACTTGCTGCCGGGCTTGAGCACTGGCTAACCTGGAGAGGTGTCCCGGCGCTGTGGACATCACACGGAGGTGGTTTCCAGGGAAGTCTCAACAGGTGCCAGGAGCCCTTGGCACAACCTGGGAGACTCAGGTAGCTCTTGGTGGGTGGGTGCTGGGAAGTGGTTCTACGTTTCTAGGCCCGGGCAATGGAAGCCCAGCAGGCAAGTAGTGTGTACCCAACAATCGTGTGAAATGCAAGTTTTGAAAACTGTTGAAATCACTTTGTGTGTGTGGATGTTTTCTGTGTCTTTATCAATCTAATTGCTTAAAAATAGGAACTTGGAAACTGAATTCTGTTCCTGACTTCACAGATGCAGGAGAACAATTACTTTTTCTATTCTCTTGGGAATATTTGTTGACATTGGTTATTTTTTTTTGATTTTGTTTGGACCCAAATTATGGTGTAGTTTTGTAGTTTTCCTCAAAATTATAATTTAATGAAAAACAATTAAAACCCCTTATTTACTGAAAACCCAGAATTTCTCATTTTAACCCCTTTTGTAAGGATCAGGAATCTCTCATCAAATACAATGTTTAAGTTTGCCTGTTTTAAATTCATTCATTACTTTTAAAAGCATTTTTGTTGCAAGATTAACAGTTTTATTGATGTTGGATCACAGATTACTTTGTTTTTTGTACTGGGGATGGAACCCAGGAGAACTTAACCACTAAGCTTCATCCCCAACCCTTTTTTATATTTTGATTATAGACAGGGTCCTGTGGAGTTGCTTAGTGTGTCCAGTTGCTTAGTGTGGATAAGTTGCAGAGGCTGGCTTTGAACTCTCTCATCCTTCTACCTCAATTTCCCCAGCCCCTGGGATTATAGGCAAGTGCCACTGCATCTGGTTTACAGATTGCTTTGGTCTCCAAAGTTAAATCCATAGATTTGAAGGATTCAGCAGTCTTATAGAAAATATTGGTTATTTTTATATATAGTTTCTGTTCTTAAAAATTAATGTTATGATTTTCTTTGCTTTGTGATTATTGTCACAATGATCTGTTTCTATTAAATATAGTATCCATTTTACTTGAGAATTTGTTGAATTTTTGCTGTCTACTTTCTTCCATTACTCTTATTACTCTGCCTGCATTTTTACTTGTAGAAGGTTTTTTTTTTTTTTTTTTTTTTTTCATTCAATTGTCTACTTGATACCTTTTTCATATTTAGGTATGACATCTCTATCTGACATGAGGTTTTTCTGCACTGCAGTATGAAAATTGTTTTCATCAAACACTTCAAATCACTACCTAGACAAACATTTCATATTTATATTTTCTATGGGTCGAAAGGTATGGTATCTAGCTGCGGTTGTAGCTCAGGGGTAGAGCGCTTGCCTAGCAACGTGTGAGGCACTGGGTTTGATCTTCAGCATCACATAAAAATAAATAAATAAAACAAAGGATATTGTGTCCATCTACAATTAAGAAAAAAGTATGGTATGGTGTATAGTTCAAATAGATTTCAGAAAATACTTTTTTTTAATCCCAGTATATAAATGATTTTTTCCACCACAAATTACCTTTTAATGCTAATGCCATCATTGAGGTTATAGTTTGTGATTATTTAAAAAGTATTTTATTGAAGGGGTCATACGTGATCCCCCCATCCACACCTCTATACTGGGGATTGAACCAGGGGCACTCTACCAATGAGCTATATTTTTAGTCCTATTTATTTTTTATTTTGAGATTGGGTCTTACTGAGTTTCCCACAATGACCTCCATCTTTCTGTCCTCCTGCCTTAACCTCCTTAATTGCTGGGATTATGGGTAAGCCATAAACTTGGTTTTTCATTTAATCTGTAAAATATCCATAGAGGTATTTGTAGTTGTGTTATTGGTTGTGTATTAGAGTAAGACTAAGGGGAAGAAACCTAAGCAAGTTATTTCTACTTTAAGGTCTTGAACATGAATGTGTAATCCAACCCTAGATTTTTTTTTTTTTTTTTTTGAGAGAGAGAGAGAGAGGGAATTTTAATATTTATTTTTTAGTTTTCGGCGGACACAACATCTTTGTATGTGGTGCTGAGGATCGAACCCAGGCCGCACGCATGCCAGGCATGCGCGCTACTGCTTGAGCCACATCCCCAGCCCAACCCTAGATGTTTTAATAAAAAACCAAAACGAGAATAAGGTTTCAACATATAATTAAAAGAAACTATCTTGGTTAGAGTATATTTTAATTTTTCAGTCATCTTCAGGAACATTATTTATTTATTTATTTATCTATTTATTTTTTTGGCATTGGAGATTTGAACCCAGGGGTGTTCTATCACTGAGCTACATCACTAGTCCTTTTTATTTTTTATTTTTAGATAGGGTCTCACTGAGTTGTCCAGGCTAGCCTTGAACTTGTGTTCCCTGTCTCAGCCTCCTGAGTTGCTGGGATTGCAGATATATGCCACTGTGCCCAGTTGTTTCATCTTAAAAAAAGGCTTTATGTAATACTTATCCTTTTTTTCTTGCAGTGGACATGGTATAGTCCTCTGAATTCAACAGACATCATTGTGTGTTTTATGCCATCCATTTTGCCTCTTGGCAACCCTGTTGTCTTGATTTTTGTGTTCTATATTTCTTTATTATTTTTTTGGTATTAGTTTCTTAGTGCCTCTCTAACTTGCTGAGGCGGGCCTTGAATTTGTAGTCCTGCTGTGTCAGCCTCCTGAGTTGAGATTACAGACATGTACCACTGTGCATGGCTGCTTCCTTGTTTAAAAAATGGATTTATTTTGAATGCATTTATTCTTAAAGAATGGATTAGATTTGGGCTGGGGTTGTGGTAGAGTGCTTGCTTAGCACATGTGAGGCACTGGGTTCAATCCTCATTACCATATAAAAATAAATAAAGATATTGTATTCATCTACAGCTAAAGATATATATATATATTTAAAAAATGGATTAAATTTTAATATTTAACTTTGTGAAAATGGATATATGCTTTGTATAGTTCAAAACTCAGCTTTCTGAGATTCATCCATATATGTGGAAGTAATTTTTAATTGTTAATTTTCATTATTGTATAAGTCTATCAGGGAAATATGTTGTGATTTATTTGTTGTTCTCTTTATGTTTGATGTTTTTTTCCAGTTTTTAGCTGTTATAAATGCTACCATGATCATTATCTTACATGACTGAAATTGAATATATAGTAGCATTTCTTAGATCCCACAAGAAGAGTTTTAGAACTGCAGCACTGTTTACATTTTGAGTCTTAATAATTCTTTATTGTGGGTACTTTCCTATGCATTATAGGATATTTAGTCATGTGCCTTACCATCAGTGCCTCTAACATCCATTTAGTTGTGACAAACAAAAATGTCTGTAGGCATTGCCTGGGTACCCTAGGGGACTTGACTTTTTTTCTGATTTTGGTCAATCCCAGCAGCTATACTAAGAGGAATTCTTTGGCTTTTACGCTGTAGAAAGTATAGAAGCGACTTCAAGCACCTAAGCCTCCTTTTTTTTAAACCTTCTTGTCCTTTCAATAGAGCAAAACCCTGGTAACTCCTAGATTTTTTGTTTTCAAAGCTTTGTTACCATGAGTTGTTAACCTTTCTTCTTTTTGTTGATGTTACTGGGGATAGAACCCATGGTCTCATACATATTAGTGTTCTACTTTAGTGGTAACCCCCCCGCCCCTTGTTTCCCCCCCCCCCCCCCGTACTGGGAATTCAACCCAGGTGGTTAGCTCAGTGGTTAGGTACCCTGGATTCAATCCCTGATACAAAAAAAAAGAACGCTTGAACTCAGGGCTTTATGAATGCCAATCTTTACCACTGAGCAGGGTCCCTATTTATTTATTTTGTTTTGAGACAAGAGTCTTGCTAAGTTGCTGAGGTTGACTTCAAACTTAAATTCTCCTGCCTCTGCCTCCAGAATTACTAGGATTAGATGTGTCATGTGCCTGACTTGTTAATCTCTTGAAGTTCATATTAAGTGCTTAAATATTAACTTCCTTAGGTCTCAGTAATGCCAAGATTCTTTATGCCTTAGATGAATGAATTGATAGGGATTGATGAGTGGATTCTTATGATGGCTTCTGGTCTACCTTGCTTCATCTTGTCTATAGTGGGTGTAAGTTCTTTTCAGTAGTCAGTGCCTGTGTATTACATTTTTTGATATTACTCCTTTATCTTTACCCATCTAAGATAAGAAAGTTGTTTTTTCTTTCCTCTATTGCCTCCTACATGCACTGAAAGAAAATGTTGTGACCAGTCATTTTGAATGGCAAACTGCAGAATTTGAAGTTAGAAGTGCTTTGCAATGGAAGCCATTTTATACACAAAGAATGGTTTATTAAGAATGTTGTATCTGTGCCAGGCATGGTAGTACAGGCCCATAATTCTTTTGGCTTGGGAGGCTAAGGCAGGTTGACTGCAAGTTCAAAGCTAGCTTCAGCAATTTAGTGAGGCCCTAAGCAGTTTAGAGATGGCCTGTCTCAAAATGAAAAATAATAAAGGGCTGGGGATGTTGCTCAGTGGTTAGTCACCCCTGGGTTCAATTCCTGATACCAAAAAGAAAAATAATGTTACATTTGGAAGCTTGATCTATATAGATGGAGGTTGGGGGTCTTGTAGTTTTTTTAAAAGCAGAGAAAACTGATCAGTATTGTTAAAATAAAGGCTTAATCTTGATTTTTGTGAATGTAAACAATCAGTTTCCTCTATTGATCTTTTCTCTTTCTTTCTTTTAATGTTGGGGCCATGAAGGATCTAGAAATCATCTAGTTCATGTTTCCTAAACTTGAAAACCTAAGTTGGACTGACATAAGTTTTCCAACTTTTAATTTTTCCAGAATAAAACTTTTTAAACTAATTTTCTATCCAAAAATATCAGCAAAGTAGAAAGGGTATTCTTTGAGGATCAAAGCTGAAACTATGAAAAACCAGAGCTTTTTTATTACTAATTTTCTGTTGACTTGTAGAACCACTTGGATGCAGTGGCGCACACCTATGATCTCAGTGGCTGAGGAGGCTGAGGCAGGAGTTCAAAGCTGGCTTCAGCAATTTGGTGAGAGCCTATCTCAAAAATAAAAAATAAAAACGGCTGGGGATATTGTTCAGTGGTTAGGTGCCCTGGATTCAATCCCTGGTACAAAAAATAAGAATGCTTGAACTCAGGGCTGTGTGAATGCTAGGCTAGCATTCAGCCACTGAGCTACACTCCCAGTCTCTTTTTAGTTTTATTTTGAGACAGTTTTGTTCAGTTGCCTAGGCAGCCTTCAAAATTGTGATCTTCCTGCCTCAGCCTCCTGAGTAGCTGGGATTATAGGCATCTACCATTGTGCTGATCTGACACTGAATTTATTTAATTCCCTTTTTAAGGATTAGTAAAATTTAAGAAGAATGAAGTGTTTTAGGTGAAGTTACACCTTGAGATGTTGTTGGAGTCATATATCAGCCCAGATCTGTGGCAGTGACCTAGTTTAGTGGGTTATGCATGATTTTTTTTTTTTTTTAAATGGTACTGGTGATTTAACTCAGGGGTGTTTTACCACTGAGCTATAGCCCCATATACCTTCTACCCTGCTTTTAAATTTTTTGAATTTTTAAAATTTTGAAATAGGGTTACACTGAGTTGCTGAGGCTGGCCTCAAACTTGGCTATGAATGATGTATTTTTGAGAGTGTGGTGAGCTGTAGATCTTCACTTAGAAAAATGTGTATCTGGACAAAACAACATTAGAAATGAAAAGGCTACTGAACTAGATATGAGACTATAAGAATTTATGATAATATATTTTATGTTTTGTTTTGTTTTTGTAGCAGGAATTGAACTCAGGGGTGTTCAACCACTGAGCCACATTCCCAGCCCTTTTTGTATTTTATTTAGAAACAGGGTCTCACGGAGTTTCATAAGGGCCCACTAAATTGCTGAAGCTGGCTTTGAATTTGTAATCCTCCTGTCTCAGCCTCCCGAGCCGCTGGGATTATAGGCTTGTGCCACCATGCCTGGCATGATGATATATTTGAATAGACAGTTCCAGAAAATTATAAATTTTAAAAATTTATAATTTTTAGATTCAAAAAGTAGAAGAAGTTGAGTGGTGTGCTTTCCCACGCCTGAGGCAAGAGGATCCCAAGTTTGAGGCCAACTTCAGTAACTTGGGAGATCTTGTCTCAAAATCAAAAGCAATAAAAAAGAATTGGGGATGTGGCTCAGTGGTAAAGTGCCTCTCCCTGGGCTCAATCCCATTTATACTCCCCTCCTCCCCCCAAAATGAAAAAGTGGAAATACATATACCATTTAAGGGAATTGATTCTGTAATTACATAATTAATTTTTTTTTTAAAAGCCACAAAGAACATTCCAAGCTTAGATAGATTTGCAGGCTAGTTCTACAAAATATTCAAATAGTACTTAATTTTCGTCCTCACAAACTCAGTGTTTTCCTCTTTCAAGAATACTCCCCAACTCATTTTTTCTGTCTAGCAAACCTCATTTATTACCACTACCAGAGAAGGACAGTGTGAACAAGGAAAATGACAAACTAGCCTCACTATGAAGGTAGCATATGAAATCTTAAATGTAACATTAATGCAGAGAATTCTACTGTGTGTAATTTTGATAGCACATCACATGTACCAGTTGGGTGATTTTAATAATGCAGGTTGGTCAAACATTAGAAATAAACAAATAAATGAATAAATAAATAAATATATTTAATCACAACAAATAAAGAGGAAAACCCATCATGATGGATATAGGTCAAGCTCATTTGTGATTTAGAAACAAACCAAGCAGAGTATGGTGTCACATGCCTGTAATCCCATCTACTCAGGCTGAGCAGGATGATCAGAAGTTTGAAGCCAGCCTCTCCAGTTCATAAGACCTTGTTTCCAAGATAAAAAAAAAAGGGCTGAGATAGTGGCTCAGTGGTAAAGTGCATATGGAAGGCCCTGAGTTTGATTCCCAGCACTACAAAACAAAAGACAACACAACAAACCAAATAACTAAAAACTTCCCCGACAAAGATATAGAGCAGACTTTCCTAACCTGTTGGGGGGTACATACATACCTGTGTTACTCTGAAGAGTGAAGATTGAAAGCACTTCCTTTATAATAAGACAGTCCACTGTCACTATTTCTTCACTGCTTTTTTTTGGTTCTAGAATGTCCTTGCCACGTAAGCAAGAAAGACAAAAGGAATAAGTCTTATGAAGGAAACAACAACAGAAAAATCAATATTCTTAGATAATTTTTATATGATTATTGAGTTAAAAAATGATCTATAGACAGATTATTAGAAAAAGGAATTATTTTTTGTATTTTTATTTTTAATATTTTTTAGTTGTCAGTGGACCTTTATTTTATTTTATTTATATGTGGTGCTGAGAATCAAACTCAGTGCCTTACGCATGCTAGGCACGTGCTCTGCCCCTGAGCCCCAACCCCAGCCCAGAAAAGGGAATTATTAACAAGATAGCTTGCTGATTTATATGAAATCAGTTAAATATTAAATATTACACACTCTACCACTGAGCAGCTCAGTGGTAGAGTGTATAATAAGCATATGCAAGGCTTTGTGTTCAGTCCCCAGAACTGGAAGGTTTTGTTTTGTTGGGTTTTTTTTTTTTTTTTGGTTCTGATAATGAACCCAGGTGTGCTTTACCACTGAGCTACATCTTAAGGCTTTTTAATTTTGAGACAGGGGGGCTAGGGATGTGGCTCAAGAGGTAGCACGCTCACCTGGCATGTGTGCAGCCTGGGTTCGATCCTCAGCACCACATACAAAGATGCTGTGCCCGCCGAAAATTAAAAAATAAATATTAAAAAATTCTCTCTCTCTCTCTCTCAAAAAAAAAAAAGACTCTAATATCTGGACAGGATTTAAAAAAAAAAAAATTTGAGACAGGGACTTGTTAAGTTGCTCAGGCTGACCTTAAACTTCGCCATACCCCTGCTTCGGTCTCCTCAGTCTCTGGGGTTATAGGTGTGTGCTACCATGCCCAGCTGAAAGTACATTAAAACAAAAAAATTTTTAAGATGTTGATGCAGACTGCGATTGTGGCTCAATGGTAGAGCGCTCGCCTAGCATGGCGGGACCCGGATTCGATCCTCAGTACCACATAAAAATAAAGGCATTGTGTTGTGTCCATCTACACCTAAAAAAAAAAAAATAAAAAAAAGATGTTGATGGACTTTTATTTTATTCATTTATTTACATGTGGTGGTGAGAATCCAACCCAGTGCCTCACACATGCTAGGCAAGCAAGCACTCCACCACTGAGCCACAACCCCAGCCCTGAGAGTACATTTTTATATACCAGGAATGAGAGGGAAAATACTTAAGTAGGAAATTTCTACTTAACACAAAGTGACTGTTCTTAAAAAATGATAATGTCATTAAAGATAAAGACCATGAAAATTAAAGAATACTAAAGAGATGTGACCATTGTATACAATACCTACTCCTAGAGTGAATCTTACACGGGAGAGGTAAAATGCTATAATATATATTATTGGGTCACTTGACCAATCAGGAATCAGATGTAAATATAGTATCTATGTTAAATTTTCAGGAGTTGAAAATTATCCTATGGCCATGTAAGAGAATATGTCTATTGTTAAGAAATGTGCACTACACTTTTTAGGGGTAAAGGCCATGGTATTTACTACCTCTGAAGATGGTTCAAAAAGATAACTATGTATGGGGAGGGAGAGTGAAAGATAGGATAAAATGTTTATAGCTGAATCTGGGTATTGTGCGTACAGTTTTTTTTCTTTCTTATTAGTCCTGAAATTTTTTCCTTCAAGTTTGAAGTTATTTCTAAAGAAAAAGTTAAAATACTTTTTATAATAACAACAAATATAAGAATAAACCCTAACACAGCTTTGTGATATTAGCTATTCACTTAGTTTTTCTTTAACACAAGTTAAATTGTTATTGATTTGACTTTCTTCTAAAATAGAGATGGGAGGCTTGAGTATGTTTGGTCACAATTTTTGACCTTTCTTCTTTTAAAATAATTTTTAGTTGTTTATGGACCTTTATTTCATTTATTTATAAGTGGTGCTGAGAAACAAACCCAGTGCCTTACACATGCTAGGCAAGCATTCTACCACTGAGCCACGACCCCAGCCCCTTTCTTTATTTTTAATACCTATAAGCAGAGTAGTTTTTTGAGAAGTTATTGTACTTTTAATTTTGGTTGTAGATGTGACTCATAAAGAAAGGTACTTCTATTATTTTTTTTCTACCTGGAACTTGTAAGTGTGCATTGGTTTGCCTGTTGTATAGCAAAGCGTTTCTTTTTTTTTTTTTTAAAGAGGTCACAAATATTTTTTAAAAATATTTATTTTTTCATTGTAGTTGGACACAATACCTTTATTTTATTTATTTTTATGTGGTGCTGAGGATCGAACCCAGGTTCTTGCATGTGCTAGGCGAGCGTTCTACTGCTGAGCCACAACCCCAGCTCCTGCAAAGCATTTTCATTGAGTAGAGTTTCACAGGTTGGAGCCCTACATTGTCCCTCTTCGATAAACTTGCAGTTTCTATTTTTTTTTTTTTAAAGAGAGAGGGAGAGAGAGAGAGAATTTTAATATTTATTCTTTAGTTTTCGGCGGACACAACATCTTTCTTTGTATGTGGTGCTGAGGATGGAACCCGGTCCGCACGCATGCCAGGTGAGCGCGCTACTGCTTGAGCCACATCCCCAGTCCCTATTTTTTTTTTTTTTTAAGTGAAAATTAAGACACTTGAGCTATAACACATGACAGAATCCTGTATTTTTACAAATCCCTCTATTACCTAAACTTTTACTGTTGTAATTCTCATACCTCATGATATCTTTTTCTTTTCTTTTTTTTTTTTGTGCTGGGGATTGAATCCAGGGGTGCTCTACCAGTGAGCTACAACCCAGTCCTCTTTATTTTATGTACATATGTATGTATGCTTTTATACTGATAATTCAGGGGTGCTTTACCACTGATCTACATCCCTGTTCTTTTTATTTTTTTATTTATCAAGACGGGTCTTGCTAAATTGCTGAGGCTTGTCTCAAACTGTGATCTTCCTGTCTCAGCCTCCTGAGTCTCTGGGGTTACAGCCATGTAGCACCATGCTGGGCTGTCTCTCTCTTTCTTTTCTTTCTTTTTTTTTTTTTTTTTTTAATCATCTTTACTGAGACTTTCCAAAGGATTTAACTTCAGTTTTGCAGAAATAATATTGTATAAATGATTAATGTATTTATATAATACTTAAATTATATCTTTTGATGACTCAACTAGCATAAATGGGTTGGAAATAAGTACTGTTGAATTGCTAAGCATGCAACTCAGCTGATACTTAGGATAGTTCCTATTTTTTTTTTCTTTTGGGTTGTAAATGGACATAATACCTTTTTTATTCATTTTATGTGGTGCTGAGGATTGAACCCAGTGCCTAACACATAGTAGGCAAATGCTCTGTCATAACCCCTATTCTTATGTGTGGGCATCATTGGTCTTTTTCAGAAAGAATGCATAGGGTTTCTTATTTGGTTAAACAGAGGGTGATTGAGAGGTTCTATAGTAGTAGTTCAGTAGAAATAAGTAGCTGTAAATAAATGGTTGGCTAGTTTTATTAAATGGCTCATTTAATAATTGTACCCAATAGTACAAAATGAATTTTGAATCTTTCAAGTTAATTTCATTATGAGTATACCAGGAAGCTGGGTGTGGTGGCTTGTGCCTATAATTCCAGTGACTCAGGAGGCTGTGGTAGGGGGATTAAAAATTGGAGGCCAGCTTCTCAATGTAGCAAGACTGTAAATCTCCCCCCCTCCCCCAAATGGTACATGGCTTGGTAGAGAGCACCTCTGTGTTCATTCCGCAGTACTGCAAAAAACCAAAAAAGATTATACCAAGGAACTGATTTGAGGAAGTATGACAGTAAAACCATCATTTGATTCACATCTGATATGGTATACTAGGTTTCTTTCCCCCTTGCCATTATTTTCAATTTCTATTTGATAATTATATTAGTCATGATTTAAGTTCAGATAAAGACTCTGCTCTGGTTAACTTGTGCAGAAAGGGAGTTAGGTGTTACAAGTTGGTTGAGGGCTGCAGAAGCAGTCTCCTGGCTGGATCCCATGGGATACCTCCCAGAAAACTATTGACGTCAAGGGTGCTGTCTGTTACAAATAGAAAGGTGAAGAATCAGGGTCCAGGCTCATAGCACCTTGGTTGAGATCTGGGGAACAGGAAGTTGCTTCTGTATCTGTTCCATGAATACATTATTTAGTTGTGACCCAAAGTGTTAGAACTGTTACTTCAGAGCCAAACTGTCAAATCTGTTTCTGTCAGAATGCCTTATGTGGGTGTTCACCTTTCTGACCACTTTGGTCTAGTTCTGAATTCAGGTCTTTTCAGGTTCAAGTAGCTTGAATCATATTTGGAATGCCTGTTGCAGGGTAAATTTTGGCTCTCTAGGCCCTGCAGTTTCTTGAAGATGAGCTTCTCAAGGATCTACCTTATAAATTGCAGTAAGCCTATGATGATTCAGGCTTGGTTTCTCCTACCACCACTACCTTCTCTCAATCTTTCTTTTTGGGGTATGCAATTTCTTGACTCCTTCTCTGTCCTTGAATTTGCTATTCTCCTGCTTTAGTTTGTTGAGCCCTTGAGCCCTTGGGATTATAAGTATGTGCCACTAGGCCTTTTTTTTTTTTTTTTTTTTTAAAGCCAGCACGCAGATGTTACTGTAAACTGGCAATTTGCTAAATTCTTGGCTTTAGCAGCATATTGACTTTATATCATAATGTGTTTGGGTAGGTAGTGTTACCCTATTTTATTGATAGGGAAATAGAGGCTTTATGTTAACTTTATGGAGGTCACACTCCTAATAAGTGAAGACCCACGTAGGGATCCAAACCAGTTTTCACTGATATGAGAAACTGTTTGTTTACATGATCTATGTGAGTGATATGTTTTTTCTCATCTTTTCACCTTCAGTCTGTGGCTATCTTTGCCTATGAGGTGACCCTTTTGGAGATAGCATATTGTTGGTTCTTGTTTTTTAATCCAATCTGCTAGAGTCTTTTTTTTTTTTTTTTTTGCTACAGGGATTGAACTCAGGGGTGCACAACCACTGAGCCACATCCCCAGACCTATTTTGTACTTTATTTAGAGACAGGATCTTAGCATCTTGCCTTTCCTGAGGCTAGTTTGAACTTGAGATCCTCCTGCCTCAGCTTTCTGAGCCACTGGGATTACAGGCATGTGCCACCGTGTCCAATTTAAGTTTATTTTTATGTGGTGTGAGGATCGAACTGTGAGGCAAGTGCTCTACCACTGAGCCTCATCCCCAGCCCCCCTATTTCTAGTTTTTAACTTAAATTAGTTTCTCCTTTGATTGACTATTTCTTTAGTATAGCTCCTCCCTTTGCTGGTTTCCCCTTTTTTTCCCCTTCATTTTATCTTTGTGGAATATTTTGTTGAGAAATGTTCTACAGCGCAGGCTTTCTAGTTGTAAATTCTTTTAACTTGTTTATCATAGAAGGTGTTTTTCATCTTCCCTTAATATAGACCATATTATGTAAGCTGTCACATATGTTGGCATACAATTATAATATTACCTTAATATATTTTTAGCATCTGTAGGTTTATTTTCATAGTTTTCCTTCCATTGATATTTTCATGTTATTGCTTTTTTTCTTGATTAGACTTGCTTGATCTTTATCAAGTTTTAGCAGTATTTTTCTTCTTTTTTTTGTTTTAATTAATTTTTATTGTTGGTTGTTCAAAACATTACATAGTTCTTGATATATCATATTTCACACTTTGATTCAAGTGGGAGTATTTTATATATTTCGACTCCTACTCTTATTTATTCTTTTCTACTACGTAATTTGAAAATAATTTGATTGTTATTCTAGCTTTTTTCTGATACAAGTACTTTAAGTTATAAATATTCATCTGAGTGCTGTTTCATCCCAGATATCCTGATATTTTAAGCTTTTATTATCACTCAGTTCAAATCACTTTTTATTTACTTTTCTTGTGCTTTCTTTTTTGACCACTGAGATATTATAAGTATGCCATTTAATTTTAAAATAGTTGACATGTGGGGGGTGGAGTTCTATATACTCCCCCCCCCTTTTTTTTACATTTCTAGCTTTATTTTTTATTATTAATTTTTATGTATAACAGCGAAATGCATTACAATTCATATTTCACATATAGAGCACAACTTTTTCATATCTCTGGTTGTACACAAAGTATGTCCACACCAATTCATGTCTTCATACATGTACTTTGGATAATGATATCCATCACATTCCACCATTATTTGTAACCCCATTCCCCCTCCCTTCCCCTCCTACCCCTCTGCCCTATCTAGAGTTCATCTATTCCTTCCATGCTCCCCCTCCCTATCCCACTATGAATCAGCCTCCTTATATCAGAGAAAACATTCGGCATTTTTTTTTTTTTTTTTAGATTGGCTAACTTCACTTAGCATTATCTTCTCTGACTCCATCCATTTACCTGCAAATGCCATGATTTTATTCTCTTTTATTGCTGAGTAATATTCCATTGTGTATATATATCACATTTTATTTATAATTTATTTACTGAAGGGCATCTAGGTTGGTTCCACAGTTTAGCTATTGTAAATTGTGTATTGCTGTAAACATTGATATGGCTGTGTCCCTGTAGTATGCTGTTTTTAAGTCCTTTGGGTATAGACCGAGGAGAGGGATAGCTGGGTCAAATGGTGGTTCCATTCCCAGTTTTCCAAGGAATGTCCATACTGCTTTCCATATTGGCTGCACCAATTTGCAGTCCCACCAGCAATGTATGAGTGTGCCTTTTTCCCCACATCCTCACCAACACTTTTTGTTGTTTGTATTCATAATAGCTGCCTTTCTGACTGGAGTGAGATGAAATCTTAGAGTAGTTTTGATTTGCATTTCTCTAATTTTAGATGATGATGAACACTTTTTTCTTTTCTTTCTTTTTTTGGTGCTGATGATTGAACCCAGCGCCTTGTGCATGTGAGGCAAGCATTCTACCAAGTGAGCTAAAGGTGATTGATTTCTTATGTAATAAATCATGCAGGAAGCACAGTCTGCACGATTTCAAATTAAAAAAGTAATGGAAATGCTTTTTATATTGATTGTATTGGTTACATACATGTCAAAACTGATAAAATTACATACTTCAAATATGTGCATTTTATTGTACATCAATTTTACCTCAATAAAGCTATGGGGAAAAAAAATGTGGGCTGTTGTTGTGGTTTAGTGGTAGAGCACTTGCCTAGCATGTGTGAGGCACTGGGTTCGATACCCAGCACCAAAATATATATTACTGAAAAAAAAAAAGTTTATGTGGCCCCAAGGTCTATTCTTATCTTTTTTACTCACTGCCTTTAGTAAAGCAATCATAATTTGAAAGAAATTTATGAAATGATTTATTTCAACTCCTGACAAGGTGGTAATTTTGTATATGATGTCATTTTGTCTTCCTTATTTGCTTGTGCCACTATTAGGTTAATTTGTTTTTGAGTTTTTAGGACTTGTTTTTATTTAGTTGAATATTTACATTATAAATTGTTGATTCCAGAGTTAAAAGTGTACATTGAGCTACATTGACAGTTTTATTTTTGGGTACTAGGGATTGAACTCAGGGGCACTCAACCACTGAGCCACATCCCTACCAATTTTTGTATTTTATTAGAGACAGGGTATCACAGAATTACTTAGTGCCTCACCATTGCTGAGGAGGGATTTGAGCTCTTGATCCTCTTGACTCAGCCTCCTGAACTTCTGGGATTACAGGTGTGTGCCACCACGCCCCATTACATTGACAGTTTTGTATCCTATTATGCCTCTATTTTTCCATATAAATAACCACTTTTTCTATACAGAAAAAATATTATAAATATTATCTTGTCCTTTACTTTTTTAATTAATAAAATAATTTGAAAAATCAATCTATACCTGAGCTCAGACCTTTCTCATTGTTTTTAGGTTGGCTGTACTGTGTTGTGGGAAGTATGACATTGATTTATCTATTTCCTTATTGATGTACAATAGACATAGTGTTAGAGAGGGGAAATGACAGTTGTAATTAAAATTTGACTCAATGTGTTTGAAAAATTGTTGCAAGACTGAAGTGAATAACTTTTGGAGGAAGTTGCAAGTTTACACCTAGAATCAGTTACCTTGTGAGAATTTCATGTAAGAATAATGAAGTCTAGCCAGAATATAGCCTGACTCAGGAAGGTAGTTGTCATGGCAGGGGGAGCCAAGTATAAGTAGTATTTTGCTGGCTCCAGCACTCTGCTTTCCATACTTGGACTGGACTGTTTTTTGTTACTATATAGAAATGACAGCCTGAATACTACGGATCTGTTAATCATGCCAGATCTTTGGTGAACAAGAGAAGGGGAAACCTTTCAAATTTGCCCAATAAGGCAAATTCTTGTTTTCATCCACAGAGAGTATAAGAGTGGTTTGATCAGGATTGTGAGCTGGTCAGTACAGACAGATTAGGATAATTTACATTTCTTCTTAGGAACCTTCTCTTGGGACCCAGCCTAGACTCTCATCTGAAGACAAAGGAACTCTCTAGGTTTTTTTTTTTTTTTTTGTACTGGGGATTGAACCCATGGATATTTAACCAGTGAGCTACATCCCTAGCCCTTTTTTATTTTATATTTTGAGACAGGTCTCCCTTAGTTGCTTAGACCTTGCTAAGTTGCTGAGGTTGGCCTTGAGCTTGTGATACGCCTGTCTCAGCCTCCTGGGTTGCTGGGATTATAAGTGTGTACCAACACGCCCAGCTAACTGTTTTTTTGAGAAAGTCTCTTTATGTTGCCCAAGGTGGCCTTGACTCGTGATTCTCCTGAGTAGCTGGGTTTACTGGTATGTACTTCTTGGATTTTTTTTTTTTTTTGCATAGAGTCATTTGTTGTCTTGACTCTTCTGTTCCAGGACCACTTCCCCAAGTCCACTTTCCCGTTCCTAGCCTACTCTCTGCAGGCCAGTGGAGCAGGATATAGGTGTGATCTCAATGGGACCAAAAGGATTAATGAAAAATTAACTGGATCTGGGGAAAGGATTGAGGCCTTGTTTAGGTGAAGAGCTTTTTTTGGTGTGTGCTTTCTAACATAGGGACCATGTCTGTGGGGTCCTGCCTGGGATGGTAGAATAAGGCAGTTTTTAGAGTGCTTCGTGGTTCAGTGCCTAGATAGGTGTGCTAATGTGTTATGTAGAGCTTTTGAGGTGGCCTGCTACTTCCCTTTTCCTCTCAGCCATTTGAGTGGCCAACCATTTGAGAAAGTTGGAGATGGAAGGTCAGTTTTTTTTAGGAGCAAGATTGGAGGATGTGGTTTTCTTTCCTTTCTGTCTTGCTCTAAATGCCTTAGTTAGTTTGCTAGGGCTGCTGTAACAAATCATCACAAACTTGAATGGTGAGAAATATGTTCTCTCTTAGTTCTAGAGACTTGAAGTCAAAATCAAGATTTCAGCAGAGCCATACTCTTTTTGAAAAAGAGTTGAGGGAAAGATCAGTTCCCTGCCTTTCTGTTGGTTTCTTGTGTTTGCCAGCAGTCCTTGGTATTCTGTGGCTTACAGCTGAGTGATTCTAGTCTCTGCCTCAGTCTTTACTTCCATCTTCACAAGGGGATCTTTCCTCAGTCTCTTTCTCTTCTTAAAAGGATTTTAGTTAGGTAGGTACTCATGCCTGTAATCCTAGTGACTTTTGGGAGGCTGAGGCAGGAGGATTGAAAGTTTTGAGGCCAGACTCAGCAATTTAGTGAGAACTTTCTCAAAATCAAAAAATAAAAAGTACCTGGAATGCTGCTCAGTGATTTGTCCCTCCTACCCAAGAACATCAGTTATATTTAACTAATGCCTGCCCTGATTGACTTGATCTTTTTATTTTTATTTTTTTTGGGGGGGGTTACTGGGGATTGAATTCAGGGATACTTGACCACTGATCCACATCCCCAGCCCATTTGTGTTTTGTTTAGGGACAGGGCCTTGACTTTGCTGAGGCTGGCTTTGAACTTGTGATCCTTCCGCCTCAACCTCCTAAGCCTCTGGGATTACAGGCATTGTGCTCAGCCTGCCAGCCCATTTTTTATATTTTATTTTGAGACAGGGTCTTGCTAAGTTGCTCAAGGCCTTACTAAGTTGCTGAGGATTGCTTTGAACTCTCGATTATCCTGCCTCAGCCTCCTGAGCCACTGAGATCACAGGCGTGCGCCACCATGCCCTGCCGGATTGACCTCATCTTAACCCAATTACATCTGCAAAAACCCTATTTTCAGATAAGATCACACTTATGGGTTTTGGGTGTTAGGTTTCAACATGTCTTGGGGGGGATGGTGCATGAATCACCTCAGAGCCATGTTGACTAAGGCAGTCTGCAGAATGAACAGAAGCTTGTTTGCTCACTGTGAGACCAAACCAGTGAGCTGCAGTGTTGAAATGAAAGACCAGACTTCATCTCCCTTAGAATTGGGAACTGGAGACAGCAGGGTAGTAAGGAGTAACTTTCTTTATTCAGTTTTTTTTTTTTTTTTTTTTTTTTTAAAGACTCTCACTATAAGAAAGGAGTAGTGACAGAGGACTGGAGGGTTTGGACCTCCAGAATTTGGCAGGTCTTTGTGAAGTATTCTTCCTCCTGTTGGAGGCTAAAATAGCATCTCTCCTAAAGTAGCACAGCTGGGGATTGTGCCTGGGTTGTTCTTTCATTGCCTAACCTAATGCTTATCTACTAAACTGATATTTGCTGAATTTCCCAGGGGATGTACTTTATAGTAGATTCTGAAGTTTTCTCTTCATAGATAGTGCAGATCTATGGCAGGCCTTGTGGAAGAAACTAATACATGATGCGAGACATCAGTTTTTATTCTTGCCTCAGAGTAATTTTTTTTTTTTTTTTAAAGCCAGGGACTGAACCCAGAGGTACTTTACCACTGAGCCATATACCCAGCCTATTTTGAGATTAGACCTTACTGAGTTGCGTAGGGCCTTGCTAAATTGCTGAGGCTGGCTTTGAATTTGCGATCCTCCTGCGCGTTACTGGGATTACTGATGTGCCACTTACCCAGCTAGAAGTTGTTTAAGAGAGTGCTGGTTAGAAATACCAAGTATGCACAAGGATAGCATTGTAGAATATGACATTACATTTGGCAGGAAAGGATTAGCTTGTTTCTTTTTTATTATTAAGTAAAATATGTATTGTTATTAGAATAAGGAGAGTAAATGTTTTCCCTTCTAGTAAGGTAAAAAAAATTCAGAAAAGAAGATGGGGGGTGGATTAGTGGTGGTCTTTTTTCTTCACTTGTTGGAAAAACTCTTCAGCTTATTAAATTCTTAGGGACTGGGCATAGTAGTGTTTTCTTATAGTTCCAGCTACTTAGGTGGCTGAGGTAGTAGGATGATTTGAAGCCAAGAGCTTGAAGTCAGCCCTGGCAATACAATAAGATGTCGTCTCCTAAAACAAATAAAAAAATATGACCACGTAGAACATTCTTAGTTTACTTGCTTTATATATGGCCATTTAGTTTAGGGGGTCTCAAAAACATTGAAGGCTAAGTCTGTAGAGGCAGAATTACAACATTACATCAGAGTTATTGTTGTCAGTCACTTTGGGGACTCAGTCTCTAAAGAGTTGTAGCATTATTAAAAAAAATTATTGCATCATCATCATCAGCTGAAATTGTGGTGATTCTTGTGAAATATAATAATCTTTTTTCAACCACAAAATACTACTGCAAGAGCCTTTTAAAATTATTCCCTCTTGGATCAGAGAAATAAAGGTAAAGGACAAAGAAGAGGGGTTGGATTTAATTGTAATAACATGATTAAGTTTAATGATAAATGTGGATTAGGAAAAAGTATAACTGCTTTTAAAAAAATTTTTTTTTAGGTGAGATGGACACAACACAATGCCTTTTTTTTAATGTGGTGCTGAGGATCGAACCCAGGTCCCTCCTGTGCTAGACGAGTGCTCTACTGCTGAGCCACAATCCTAGCCCCATAACTGCTTTTAAAAATTTTTCTTTTTTTAGTTGCAGATGGACATAACACCTTTATTTATTTATTTATTTTTATGTGGCGCTGAGGATCGAACCCAGTGTCTCATACGTGCTAGGCAAGAATTCTTCCACTGAGCTACAACCCCAGCCCTTTAAACTACCTTTTTTTTTTTTTTTTAGTTGTAAATGGATTTTTTATTTTATTTATTTATATGCAGTGCTGAGGAGCGAACCCAGGGCCTCACACATGCCAGGCAAGTGCTCTACCACTGAGCTACAACCCCAGCCCCCTGTAAACTGCCTTTTAAAGTAATGAACATAAATAGTCAACCCAAAAAAGAAATGAAAATGGTTGTGTGTCCAAAAATGATCAATGCTATCAATAATAAAAAACATCGAATTTAATATCAAACTTTTTTTTTAGGAGTGGGGTTAAAATTTTACTTAACTTTATGTGTTTTAAATTTTATGATAAACATATATTGACTTTATAGATTGGAAAATTTAAAAACCTAAGCTGAATCAAAGGTCAAAGACCAAAACTAACGTGGTGTGTGGTATATGCCTATAATCCCACTGATTTGAGAGGCTGAGGCAGGAGGATTGCAAGTTCAAAGCCAGCCTCAGCAACTTATTGAGGCCATAAGCAACAAGTGAGATTTGTCTTAAAATGAGACATAAAAGGGGGGCTGGGATGGTGTTCAATCCCTGCTACCCTTCCCCCACAAAACCCCCAACCTCCCGCACATCTAAACCTAATGTAGGTCTATACTATATCAATCTGATTATCTGATTTGTAGGCAAAACTATTTTTGTATAGTTAAGTAGTTATGCTAGGAAGAAAGAAAGTATATTTTCTAGTCCAGTTAGCAAACTGTGTCAAGGGCTGAGATTTAATTTTTTTAAAAAAATTATTTTAGTTGTAGATGAACACAAAACCTTTGCCTCACTATTTATCTATCTATCTATGTATTTATTTATTTATGGTGCTGAGGATCGAACCCAGTTCCTGACACATGCTAGGCAAGCATTTTAGCACTGAGCTACAACCTTAGCCTGAGATTTAATTTTAATCACTATTAATTTGCTGTGTGTCTTAATAGTCTCTGCTTCCATTTTCTTGTCAGAGCCACTGATTTGTTGCATAAACCAGAAATCTTGACTCCTGTTCTTTTCACTTCTGTTAGGAAATTTTGTTCACAGTATATCATATTCTGCAATCTGATCCCTTCTTATTGCCCACCCCTAGTTGACGCTGCCTTTTTATATTGTCTGGTTTAGTGTAAATCACCTACTTGCTTCTCTCTCTGTTTCTGTCATTGTCCTTTGCCGCAGTCTTCTACAGGATACCATGATGGTTCCATTGATATATTTAATAACTCGTCTTTAAAAAGCCATGGGCTACATTTTTGTATTGTATCAACATATGCCTTAACTGTTCTTGGTCTTACTGGGGTGCCTCCTTCCTCTAACAATTTCTCTTCCTCAGGGGTAAACAACTTTAAGCCTCGAGTCAACCATTTTCCCCAGTTTGCCTGAGAAAGTTCTAGGAACAGGCAACTTGAAATAAAAACAAAATAAATCAAAATAAGAACACATTGTTTTTTGAAATGGTCACCCATTCTTTCGCTCTTCCTCAGGGGCGAACAATTTCACTTACCTTCTCTTCAGGCGTTCCCCGTACGGGCCACCAAATGCCGCAGTCTGGCTGGGCACAAATCACGAGCCACTCACAGCTTTGTAGATTCAAACAGCAATTCTTTATTCCCGATCTCACACTGGCCGTCTACAAACACGTTCTGGGGAAATCCATGTTCTCTGCCCAAATCCACACCTCCACTGGGCTTCTGTCTCCCAAAAATACTCTGAATCCCTTGAGAACTCAAGGGGAACTCAGGCAGCAGGATACGCCCTATTCCCAGCAGGAATAATCTTAAACCCGGACCCGCCCTGGTCCTTGAGCAAGGTCACCTTACATGCAATGTCACTGCAAAATGTCTAATGCAAGTCCTATTTCCATGAGTCCTTCCAATAAGCAACATGGGGTACGCTGGCAAGGAAATTGTCATACCTACTTGGCTAATGGCTCCCAGCAGTCCTTTCTTTATACAACAGTCACAATGATACTAAGTGTGAGCCAGCAAACTTTTCTGCTCCAGGTCCTCTAGAAGTTACCTTAGAAAACAGTCATTTCCTTGAAAGAAAAAGGCATGTTTGATTTCCATGAACTGGATAGATAAAAGGGGAAGAAGCCCAAGGTTCTTATCCCACTGAAGGTAGTTTGCCAAGCTCCTCTCTCTCGTTTTTTTCTCTCATTGTTTTTACTCTTGATTACCGAGTTCCCAGTATATATCACATCCTTGCTATTTATTTATTTATTTATTTATTTATTTATTTATTTTTTAGGTGTAGATGGACACAACACAAGGCCTTTATTTTTATGTGGTGCTGAGGATTGAACCCGGGTCCCGCCCGTACTAGGCGAGCGCTCTACCGCTGATACACAATCCCAGCCCTGCATCCTGATATTTCTTATAGCACCCAAAGTCTCCTTCCTTGCTGTTGCCTCTGTTGAAATGCTCTTCTTCCAGATATTTGAATGACTAATTTCCTTCTTCAGGCCTCTCCTGAATTTCACTTTCTCTAAAATGCTGTCTTTGGCCTCCTCTGTGTGAAACAGTAACCCTCCCCTTTGTGTTTCTTCACAGAATTTACTACTTATGTCTGTTTCACTCCATTAGAATGAGGACTTACTGACTGACTGCCCAGCATTTAGGCGTTCAATAATTATTTGGTGAATGACTGGATGGATTTCCAATTTCTTTGTCAGTAGCTTCTTCTGCCTTGAGAAATACTCAGGCCACTCGTGTACTTTGGCCAGGGGGAAAGGAACCTTACTTTTCATGGACCAAATGTTTCTGTGGGCATCTTCCTTTTTCTTACTGCTCAGATTTTTCTATTTTAATAATTTTTACCAGTCAAGCAAATGAATCTCTCTCTCTCTCTCTTTTTTTTTTTTTTTTAAATAACATTTCTGTGTTTGGGATTAATGCTTTCCTTTCTTTGAAAATGGTATCATTTTATATAAATACTTTAGCATTTAGGTGCCTCTTCCATCATTCAGTTGGCAAATAATTATCGCAGCAGACCTTGTGAGCCAGGCTGGGTGCCAGGCTGTATGCCAGGGCTTAAAGAGATGGTGAACCTGCCCTTCCCTTGAAAGCTGATAGTTCAGTGGGTGGTTGGAAGTGCCAACAGTTGGGAGAGGCAAATACCATAATGAAGGATGCAAAGAGAGAGGTTGGACCATGAGTGTTTCATCCAGGTAGTGCCTGAGTGTTGGGAATTTCAAGGGTGGGTGGGAGTTTGCCAGGTGAGGAAGCAGGCAAAGGGTACTCTAAGGAGAGGGAATAATTGGCAGAAGCACAGAGAGCTTTACTTGTTAGAGAAGCACAAGTCAGTGAGTATTCTTGGAGTGTAAAATATAGTTGCCTCTTGAGTGCTCTGTGCTTCAGTGAATTCAACCAAGTGCAGATCAGAAATATTTGAAAAAAAATTTGTATTGAACGTGTCTTCTTACTATTCCCTAAACAGTACAGTATAAAAACTATTAACTTAGCATTTGTGTTATATCAGGTATTATAAGTAATCTGAAGACTTAAAGTATATAGGAGGTTGTGTGTGAGTTATATGCAAATACTAAGCCATTTTATATAAAGGACTTGAGCATCCTAGGATTCTGGTGTACCAGAATTTCTACTCTAATATTCTTTACTAGTGAAGCAAATTAATCTCTGTCTCTCTTTTTTTTTTTAAATCATAGGGGAGAGGTCCTAGAACCAATCCCTTGTGGATCCAGAGGGACAACTATGATGTAGGCACTGATGGTGGACAAGGCAAAGTTACGCAAGGGCCAGATTCAGCTGCTTGTAAATAATTACATGCTTACTGTGTAGAGTGAGAGTTTCATTCTACAGGTCATGGATTTGCATATGTGTGCCTATGTTTATATAAAGGGAGATTGGGTAGGGAGGACCTGAAGATTTTTTCTTTCGTGTGTTCCCTTTCTGAGGGAAGGAGAATCCAAAATATTTTCTGCTATTTATTAATATATCTCCATGCAGATTTTTTCCCCTTTATATTGTAAATTTCTAAAGGGTGGCAGGGTTTAATTTTTATGTTCCCTGTATCTCCTCACTACAAATATTGTGAGATAGATGGCTCATTTAAACTCCCTTCCTTCCTTTCTGCTAGGTATTAAACCCAGCACGTTGCATATACAAGTGTTCTATCACCAAGCTACATCCCCAGCCATGTGCACTTAAATTTTCTTTAAGTAAATAGTTACCACTTCACTACTTTTTTACATCTCTTATTATCCGATAACATGTCCTCCTCTTTTATCTGCCCCATCCTTCATCTCTTAATCTATCAAGGAAGTTAAATTTATTAAGAAAAAAAAAAAGCAGGGGCGGGGGAAAGAAAGCTTGTTTCAAGAAGATTTGATTTGTGCTGTCAGATGCCAGATCCTATCACTGACCCTACATGTGGATTGGGGTGGAATTCCTTACTGAGACAGTCACTCCAGTGCTTTTTATGTTTTTAGTTAAAAAAATTTTTTTTTTTTTTTTAGTTGTAGATAGACACAATATCTTTCTTTATTTTTATGTGGTGCTGAGATTCAAACCCAGTGCCTCACGCATGCAAGGCAAGTGATTTACCACTGAGCTACAATCCCAGTATTACCATTGTTTTTTATACTTGCATTCCCCATGCTTGGCACATGTTACGTACTGAATGAACATTGTTGAAGGGATCATCTCATTCATCTGCAGCAAGATGAGGTTGGTGTTTTTGAAGAAAAACCTCCCTTCTGTAATTTTTGCTTCTAAGCTCCAGACACACTAGACTCCTCTTCATTCTGCAGTATTTCTAGATTCTCTGCTACCTGGAGTGCTCATTCTGTCATCTGACCAGCTGCTGTATCTGCTTATAAGTCTTAACTCTGCTCCTTTCTGAGGAAGTTATTTCTGATTAGTCCAGTGAACTTAGTTGCTTCTTCTTGTATACTTAAAAAAATTTTTTTTGTTCAGTTTCTGGACGGTGAACTTGGAAGGTAAAGAGTTTACCCATTTCTCTCTTTCTAGTACTTAAGCATGTACTAGAAAGCCTGGTGGTTTTGTCGAATGATTGATGTGTACATTATTATAGAAAAGCTTGTTATTTTTTTATTTTTATTATTTTTTTTATTGGTTGTTCAAAACATTACAAAGCTCTTGTCATATCATATTTCATACATTAGATTCAAGTGGGTTATGAACTCCCATTTTTACCCCAAATACAGATTGCAGAATCACATCGGTTACACATCCACATTTTTACATAATGCCATATTAGTGACTGTTGTATTCTGCTACCTTTCCTATCCTCTACTATCCCCCCTCCCCTCCCCTCCCATCTTCTCTCTCTACCCCATCTACTGTAATTCATTTCTCTCCTTGCTTTTTTTCCCCCTTTCCCCTCACAACCTCTTATATGTAATTTTGTATAACAATGAGGGTCTCCTTCCATTTCCATGCAATTTCCCTTTTCTCTCCCTTTCCCTCCCACCTCGTGTCTCTGTTTAATGTTAATCTTTTCCTCCTGCTCTTCCTCCCTGCTCTGTTCTTAGTTGTTCTCATTATATCAAAGAAGACATTTGGCATTTGTTTTTTAGGGATTGGCTAGCTTCACTTAGCATAATCTGCTCAAATGCCATCCATTCCCCTGCAAATTCCATGATTTTGTCATTTTTTAGTGCTGTGTAATACTCTATCGTGTATAAATGCCACATTTTTTTTCATCCATTCATCTTTGAAGGGCATCTGGGTTGGTTCCACAGTCTAGCTATTGTGAATTGTGCTGCTGTGAACATCAATGTGGCAATATCCCTGTAGTATGCTCTTTTAAGGTCTTCAGGGAATAGTCCGAAAAGGGCAATAGCTGGGTCGAATGTGGTTCCATTCCCAGCTTTCCCAGGAATCTCCATACTACTTTCCAAATTGGCTGCACCAATTTGCAGTCCCACCAGCAATGTACAAGAGTACCCTTTTCCCCACATCCTCGCCAGCACTTGTTGTTGTTTGACTTCATAATGGCAAAAAGCTTGTTATGACAAGCTGGAAGGACACGTGAGTCAACTTGTGCTAGGGATGGTGAATATCCTCCACTCAACCTAGATGAAACCTTTATACATGTGTGCATATGAGTATGAGGGATTCTTTCAGAACAACACCTTATGTGAACCTACAGTGTTAGAAAATTCATTTTTACTTGGAAGGATTTTGAGAGACCAGGAGTACAGTTCAGTGATCCAGTGGCAAGAATAGGAACTTGGCCAGAGGAGACTAGAAACTATTGTTTTGTTTTGTTTTGTTTTTTAATCTTTTCTTTTTCCCAGTGCCCAGGGAGAAATGTATGAGTCCCTATAAGAGGGTGGAATAGAGTGGAAATATCTAAAAGAGCAAAGTTCCTGCTGAGGGTGCCTACATTTTATTTGGGAGAAAAATACCACTGACCTTGACACACATAATACAGTGCCAATGACTGTGTCCTTCTCTCTGCAGAGACTGCCCTAGCCATCATGGAGGTGGTGGAGGCAGACAGTCCTCTGAATCCCAGCTGTAAAATAATGACCTTCAGACCCTCCATGGAGGAGTTCCGGGAGTTCAACAAATATCTTGCATACATGGAGTCTAAAGGAGCCCACCGAGCAGGTCTTGCAAAGGTGATTATGCTCAGATCCTGACACGAGAAAGGATCACTTGGCCTTTAAATTGTGTTCTTAATCTTCACGATGTGGGCCGTTGTTTCTTCCTAAGGAAGGTATTTGTAATGTCTTCGTTTTTGTTAATCCATGTGGAGCACTTGAAAGATAATTAACTTATTTTTTTTTCAACTATTTATACTATGTTCTAAAGCTTCTTCTTTTTTCTTCTCTTTTCTTTTAAAATCAGGGTGGCCTTTAGAAACCAGATATCCTGTACAGGTTTTCAGAGGTGTCAGAATATTCATGGTTTTCATCAGTTTCTCATAGAATACATTTATTTATTTATTTTTTTGATAATTGGAATTTAACCCAGGGGGTGCTTAAGTACTGAACCACATCCCCAGCCTTTTAAAATATTTTTTATTTAGAGACAGGTTTTTGCTGAGTTGCTTAGATTCTTGCTAAGTTGCCAAGGGTGACTTTGAACTCACTATCCTCCTACATCAGCTTCCCAAGCTGCTGGGGTTACAGGTGTGCACCACCATGTCAGACCAAGAACAATGATTAACCTGAAGCTTCATCAATACTCTGTATCCCCTCTCCCATTCTTGCTTTGTTTCTTCCATTTTTCTTTGTTTTTAATTAAATTAATTAATTAGTTTTTATGGTACTAGGGATTGAACCCAAGGCCTTTCATATTCTGGGCAAGTGCTCTACCACTGAGCTGCATCCCCAATCCTTTTTAAGAAAATATTATTTTGAGATAGGGTCTCACTTAAGTTGCCAGGCTGGCTTTAAACTTTTGATCCTTCTGCCTCAGTCTCTGGAGTAGCTGGGGTTACATGTGTGTCCCATTGTGCCCAACCTCATTTTATTTTTTTGATATAGCAGATTTAATGAGATATAATATATATATACCAGATAATTTACCCACTTAAATTTCTGTTTCAGTGGTTTCTAGTATTTTTACAGTTACATAGCTATCACCACTATTGAATCCCAGAAGATTTTCATCATCCCAAAAAGAAACTGTACCCATTGACAGTCATTTCCTATTTCCTTCTAACCACCAAGCATGAGGCAACCACAATCTACTTTGTCTCTCTATGGATTTTTCTATTCTTTTTTCTTTTTAGTATTTATCAGATGTGAAGAGTGTCAATATGTACGTGGCACTGTGGCAGGTGGTGTGTGTGTGTGTGTGTGTGTGTGTGTGTGTGTGTGTGTGTGTCGGGGCCATGAGGGGCCAGAACTGATCAAGACCCCACCTTCATGGAGCTTATTATCTGCTGGTAGGATTTTTAGGGTGATGAGATAGGGCCATTTAAGCCAAGACCCAAAGGAAATAAAGAAACCAGCCTTCTCAAGATACAGTGACAAAAGAATACTAAGTCCAGAGGCCGGGAGGCTGGCCTGAACTTCATGCATGGAAGGATTAGGAAGGCAGTCAGTGGAATTGGCACTCAGGGGGAAGAGGGACATAATAAGTATGGTACAAAGAGGCCAGATGGTATTGGGCTTGTCCAGCTTCACAAATGCATAAGAAGTTTTATTTTAAGAGCAGTCAGAAGCATTGCCACACTTTAAGTGGGAGAGGAAGGTATGGTGATTGCTAATTTATTTCTTCTGCTGTTTTTGTGACATTATTTTGAAATGATCACACTAACTTCTATGAGAAGAATGAATTTAGAAGTGTGGGTCATGGGAGACAAGAATACATGTAGGTTGTCTTTATCTAGTGAGGAGCTTATGGTGGCCTAGACCATTGAAGAAAGGCAGATGTGGTCTTTGGTTTAGTTGTGTTTAAAAATACTCATCTTTGGCTAGGTGCTGTGGTGTACTTGGATAATCTCAGAAGCTTAGGAGGCTGAGGCAGGAGGATTGAGCATTCAAAGCCAGCCTCAGCAACTCAGAAAAAACCTGTCTCTAAATAAAATGTAAAAAAGGGCTGAGAATGTGGATCACATTGTGGTTAAGTGCCCCTGGGTTTAATCCTTAGTACCAAAAACAAAAACCTCATTTTTTCTTATTCTTATAGATGCCAAATAACATCCTGAAAAGATCATGGTGGTAGCTGGGTGTGGTGGTGCACGCCTGTAGTCCCAGAGGCTCAGGAAGCCTAGACAGGGGAATTGCAAGTTCAAAGCCAGCCTCTCCAATGGTGAGGTGCTAAGCAACTCAGTGAGAACCTATCTTTAAATAAAATACAAAATAGGACTGGGGATGTGGCTCAGTGGCTTAGTGCCCCTGAGTTCAGTCCCCAGTACCCAAAAAAAGAGATCGTGATTTAAGAACTGGAGGTATAAATGAATGCTTGGGGCCATAGGGGTGTTCTAAGGTACCGAGTACTATATTGCCTATTTGATTCCATAGATCCATAGTTAGAACTTTTAAAAATTTTTTCAATAAGGTTTTTAAAATTTTTATTTAATTTAAATTTTTATTGATTATTTTTACTTATATATAACATTAGGATACATTTTGACATAATCACAAAAGCATGGAATATAATTTGCTCTGATTCAGTCCCCAGCATTTCCCCCTTCCCCAGAGTTAGAGCTTTGAAAGAAAAATTGTGTTATGTCATTCATCCTCTGACCTGCAACCTAAGATGATTTATGTGTCCTTTCTTTTTCTTTTTTCTTTTTTTTTGTGGTGCTTTTTTCTTTTTTTTTGGTGATGTTGGGGATTGAACCAAGGACCTTGTGCATGTGAAGCAAGTACTCAGCTGACTGAGCTACATCCCCAGCCCCTATGTGTCCTTTCTATATTGGATATATATATATCAGGGTCTTACCAAATGCTTAGGACCTCGATAAGTTGTGGAGGCTGGGTTTGAACTCGAGATCCTCCTGCCTCAGTCTCCAGGATTATAGGCATATGCCACCATGCCTGTCAGGAAATCTGTTTTAATTTAAATCTTTCCCTAGGAAGAATTATTTTTTTGTGCGTGTTTTATTATTGTGCTATATTTTAAGTTCGTAATCTGGGTTTCTGTAGACTTGTCACTGTTTGTACATAAATCCCTGAGCCCTGGCAGAGCCCACTGCTGGATGGATCCACTCAACTGCACCAACATAAAGGGCTCTTTTTCACTGCTGTGAAGGTCAAATAGTGTGGAGAACTGATAGAAAGAGAGAATTTCCTGAACAACAGAATTTGTTGTTCAGGTCCTCATCTGGGGACCTGATGCTACCTGTAACCCAATTTTTATTGTTTCTGACATCTGACCCTGGAGGTCTGACATTTTATTATGTATTGTTAAGGATCAAAGTTCCTCTAAGAAAAGTTTGAAAAATTGAGGATATTAAGTTAAATATTAACTAGGAATGGGTGAAAGTTGAAACAAAGAGAAAGTAAAAATTTATAATGAATTTCTCAGATGATCTATCTTTATTTTAGCTTCTTGTTTTTTTTTTTTTTTTTTTGTACCCAGGGTTGAACTGAGGGATGCTTAACCACTAGCCACATCCCAGCCTTTTTTAGATTTTATTTAGAGACTGGGTCTCACAGAGTTGCAAGTGCCTCCCTAAGTTGCTAGGGCTGACTTTGAACTCACGATCCTCCTATCTACCTACGCTTCTGCTTCCACTTCCACTTCGCTGGAATTACAGGCCTGTGCCATCGCTACCACGCCCTTCTCTAGTTTAGCTTCTTTATTGGGTTAACTATTTAAAAAACCCACTCAGTTTTAACATCTCAGACCCTCCAGATTATCTTTGAGGGAGAAATAATTCTTTAATTGAAGAGAATGAATGTATTATTTCAGAAATACTTGACATAAAATTTTGATCATGAACTTGTAATGGGTTAGCAAGGAGTTGGGGGAGAGGATTATGCAGGTCTGTCTCTTTGCCTTGGGCTCTGAATGCAGCCCTTGTCCTCTCTCCCTTTAGTTTCTTGTTTTCTCTCCCTTTAGTTTCTTGAAAGCATATACTGTGTTCCACTGAGATTTAGTAGAATAGCTTGTGGTAAGGAGGCATGTTCAGTAACTTTAGAAGAGGAAGCAGCAGCTACCCTCACAAGGGAGCTGCAGGCACATGTAGTACACCTGTGCTGTTCCTGGTTATTATGAAACAGAATAAAGTTAATGAGAACTACAATTAAAAGACACACCTGAGTCCAGAACAGCTTTTTCTCCCTTCCTTAAATTAAGATCGTTGGCAGAGTTGGAGACATTAATTTATTCAATCCTGTGATAATTTTCTATAACTTATTTTAGGAATATGGTGAACTATTTGTTTCTAATCATTTTTGCTACCTTTTATGTCAAGTCACTTGAACTCAGTTTTATTGGGTTACCCTCTTGTTCTAGAAACTGCAGCAATAATAACTGTACAGAACTGTACTGAATCAAATCAAATGGTAAAAATCAAGACTGCATTGATGTAGTTGGTTTGTTTTGGGGCTAGCCCTGGGGAACAGAGCCACCTGTGAAGTTCTTTGTTAATACACTTTTGATAGCATTTAATGAATTGGTTTTAATTAATGACTTAAAGGCAGTGGAGTTAAAGTTTTATTTTACATTTTAAACATTAAAAATATTTTAATGTTCTTTCTGAATTCTTTATCAAAAGAAAATAAATACACAAGGTAACATTTCGAGTTTCTGTAAATTTATTGTATTTGTATGCTTTCCTCATCCAATTATTTCAGAACTTTTTTTTTTTTTTGTACCACGGATGGAACCCTGGGGCACTTAATCACTGAGCCACATCTCCAGGCCTACATTTTGTATTTTATGTAGAAACAGGGTCTCTCCCTGAGTTGCTTAGAGCCTTGATAGGTTGCTGAGGCTGGCTTTGAACTTGTGATCCTACTCCTCAGCCTCTTGAGCCACTGAGATTATAGGCTTATGCAACTGCTCTCAGCTTGCCTTGTGTGTTTTTTTTTTGGTAAGACAGGGGCATATATTTGACTCTATACCTAATATTAATTTTTGATTGATTAATTAATATTAAATAATGACTTGAATAAATCCCCATGTTTTTTGAATTGTTTAAAAAATAATTTCTGGTATAGAATAAGTTTGTGTTTATAATCTTTTATGTTTTTAATTAAAAACGTTTTTTTTAGATATTGATGGACTTTTTTTTTAAAAAAAATTTATTTTTTTAGTTGTAGTGGGTCACAATATCTTTACTTTTTCTTTATTTTCATGTGGTACTGAGGATCAAACCCAGGGCCTCGAGTGTGCTAGGCGAGTGCTCTACTGCTGAGCCATACTCCCAGCCCCGAACCTTTATTTTTTATTCATTTATTTATGTGGTGATGAGAATTGAACTCAGATCCTCACACATGCTAGGCAGGTGCTCTGCCACTGAGCCACAACTCCACTCCGTTCTTCCCTTTCAGTGTGTTCTCATGGTAATATAACTTATTCAAATTCATATAGTATGATTATTCATACTTTTCAAAATTATTAAGTCTATATATTCAATAACATATATTATAGGTCTGTATATTCTCATTTTTAAATGATATGCCTTGGAGGAAATATTACAGATGAAAATTAATTTTAAAATTGACAGCTCATTTTCAGTTTGTTTTTTTGAGTTAACTAGTCTTTTATTTATTACTTATATAACATTGAATATGTTACTCACCCCAACCCCAAGTTTCTTTATCCTGTGAAGCTTAACACAGAGCTTTCACAGTTGTGTATTATAGATCTAAATGTAAAACAAAACTTTAACGCTCCTTGAATATAAAGTAGACTGTCTTCTTGTGCTAGTGTAGGAAAGTTTTTTTTTAACTGAACATTATAGCAGTACCTATAAAGGAATAAATGAAAAAATGTGATTATATTAAAGCTATGAACAAAAGTTTGTCAAAAATTTAGGGAGGGAGGCTGAGGCAGGAGGATCATAAGTTTCGGGCCATCCTCAGCAATTTAGTGAGGCCCTAAGTAACTTGCTAAGACCCTGTCTTTAAAAAAAAAAAAAATTGGCTGGGAATGTAGTTCAGAGGTAAATTGCCCCTAGATTCAATCCCCAGTACTTAAAGAGAGAGAAAGAGAGGATGAAATAAGAAATGCTACTCCTAGTAGTGCCTGATGCTTAGTATTTATACCTCCATCAGCTCCTACAACATTTATTTTAAATCAGTCATAATTCTTCTTCAGCTGAAGTCAGCGGACAGGTGAAGACTGCAATAGCAAATATTCTTAATATCCATATATATATATCTTCCTTAACTCTTCCAAATATTTTTTTTAATATTTTGATTTTTTAGTTGTAGTTGGACACAATACCTTTATTTTATTTGTTTATTTGTATGTGGTGCTGAGGATGGAACCCAGGGCCTCGCACGTGCTAGGCGAGAGTTCTACCGCTGAGCCACAACCCCAGCTCTTCTAAATATTTTAATGTGGCCACATCCATATTCCTTTTTCAGAGTTGCTCTTTTTGCTGCATATAATATTTTTTGATGAACAAGACAGTGATATGGAGACCATGTAATGATATCTATTCATTCTAAATCTCACCTAAATAATGCAAGAGTGGCAAAACAAAGATATCATAATTTGAATTACATCCACAGCTCTTTTTGTCTTTTATGAGGGAAAGTCTTGCTAAATTGTTGAGATTGGCTTTGAATTTACAGTTCTCATGCCTCAGCCTTCCAAGTTGCTGGGATTGCAGGCATATGCAACCATACCTGTACATTTCTTATTTCTTGAGAAACTTCAGGTTTTGAAAAAGGGAATAACAGCTCAACTATGTGTAATTGAAATACATATAAAAACAGGATTATTGTTTTGGTCTACTACACAACAAAAGCAGAACTAAAAGATTTAGTCAAAGAGGATTTCCAAAGATTCAGCATGTTACCATTTCTTTCTGTGTAAACTTTCCCATGAAGTAGACTATTTAGAGTCCATAGTTTTTATTTATTCAGTGGTTGGTGTACACATGCAGTGTGAAAGAATGGATGCTTTATTTTGGCTGCAAGAGCCCTTAACTACAAACTGTGGAAAGATAACTACAACTGAGTATCATTAGAAAGCTCCAGTTGGACGATGGGGGTTACTTGACTGCAGACTTCTTTTATGAAGTACATCCTAAGCAGCACACACAAGCAGAATTTTGCAAAATCAGAAGTTCCCACAGAAAAGAGAGGAATTCAAAGCCTTAACTAGGGGCCTAGTGAAACCACTACTGGTTAAAATTGTTATATTAGCATGGTAATAGTAGTTTTTAAAATGTTTTTTTTTTGTAATTTAAAAAAAATTTATTTGTTCTTTTTAGATATACTATAGAAGTTTTCTTTTTAGTAAAGGAGAACTGAAATCATTCCATGTTGATATATAAAATACTTTTGAAAAATAATAATGTTTTTCACTTCTGTGTTTTAAAGTCAATATCATAGAAGAATCATGATTTTTATTTTTGAGATAAAGCTAGAAAAAAGGGTTCAGCATAGTAATTTCTAATTTTGTTGCACTGGAATTTATGGTGTTGATTCCCTGCTGTCACAGATTTTTTTTTTTTTTAAGAGAGAGAGAGAGAGAGAGAGAGAGAGAGAGAGAGAGAGAATTTTTTTTAATATTTATTTTCTAGTTTTCGGCGGACACAACATCTTTATTTGTATGTGGTGCTGAGGATTGAACCCAGCGCTGCGCACATGCCAGGCGAGCGCTCTACTGCTTGAGTCACATCCCCAGCCCTCTCACAGAGTTTTTAAAAATTTTTATTCAGTTGACCAGTTCCAGAATGAAATGTCTCAATGAGGATATACTTATTATTCTGTAGTGAGACATTTGATTTTTTTAAAAAAGGGGTATTCATACTACTTTGTATGTTAAGCACCAGGTTAGATAATAATATTGTCTAGGATGAAAATTTAGTGTGCTAAGGAGAATGGGGCAAGTTGCTTACTCTTGAGGAGCTGTGCTAATTCTGTCAGACTGGGATCTTGTCTGCAACTTTAAGAAATTGTTGCAGTAGGCCTTTCCATTTGACTATTTTTTTTTTAATTAATTGACATTGAAATTTCAGATCAGCCCACTCTGAAACTTTAAGGGTACCAGATATTTCTATGCTGTAGGATTTCTTTAATAGTTGGGTACATTTAGACAAAAATCATACATGGATGGAATTTAATTTACTCCATTTCAGACACTGGTGGCTGCCATTCCTTTCCTTGTCCTTCTCAGCCCCTGAACCCTGTATTCCCCTTAATTGTTGCTTTTTTAACCAGAGATTGAACCCAAGGGTGCATATCTGAGTCACATCCCCAGCCCTTTTTATATTTTATTTAGAGACAGGGTCTCACTAAGTTGCGTAGAGCCTTGACAAGTTACTAAGGGTGGCTTTGAACTTGAGATCCTCCTGCTCAGCCTCCCGAGCCCCTGAGATTACAGATTATGAGCCACCATGTCCAGCATTTATTGGTGCTTTATAGAAACACATAAAGGTAAATTTGCTGTGGTATATTTATACATGTACATTGTGGAATTTGGTCAAATTTACTTCCCATTTCCTCCCCTTTCCTATCTTTCCTCCCCACCTTGATCTAATACTTCATCTCTGACCTTCCCTGTATCTAGGATATCCACTCCAGACCCCTCCTTTTTATTCCTGTACTTTGCTCCAGTTTCCACATATGAGAGAAATGTTCGATCCTTAGTTTTCTAAGTCTGGCTTATATCTCTTGACTAAGTATTCTCTAGTTCCATTCATTTACTGGCAAATGCCATGATTTCATTCTTCATGACTGAGTAAAACTCTGTCATGTGTACATGCCACATTTTCTTAATCCATTCATCTATTGACAGGCTGGTTCCATAACTTGGCTATTGTTAATTGTGCTGCCATACCATTGGTGTGGCTGTTTCAATATAGTATGCTGATATTAATTCTTTGGGATGAATACTAAGGAGTGAGATAGCTGTGTCCTATGGTGGTTTTGTTCCTAGTTTTTTAAGGAATCTCCAGAGTGCTCCCATAGTGGTTGTACTAATTTATAGTCCCATCAAAAATATATGAGTGTATCTTTTCCCCCCCATATCCTTGCCAGCAGTTATTTTTATATACTTTTTTTTTTTTTGGGTACCAGCGATTGAACCCAAGGGTGCTTAACCACAGAGCCACATCCTAGCCCTTTTTGTTTTGTGAGACAAGGTCTCACTAAGTTGAATCTTGCTAAATTGCCGAGGCTGGCTTTGAACCTGTGATCTTCCTACCTTAGCCTCCTGAGTCGCTGGGATTATAGTCATGAACCGCCATGCCTGGTCTTATTATTGTTTACATTCTTGATAATTGCTATTCTGACTAGAGTGAAATGAAATCTTAGTGTAGTTGTGATTCACATTCCCCTGACGTCTAGCTATGTTGAACTTTTATCTTATGTTTTGTCTTGTGTTTCTTCTTTTGAGAAATGTCTGTTTAGTTCTTTGTCCATTTATTGACTGTGTTATTGTTATTTTTTGATATTAAGTGTTTTGAGTTCTTTATGTATTCTGGATATTAATCCCCCTACTAGAGGAGCAGCTGGTAAAGGTTTTCTCCCATTCTGTAGCCTCTCTCTTTATGCTCTCAATTGCTTCATTTGCTTTTGGAAGTTTTTAAATTTGATATCATCCCACATAATGATTCTTGGTTTTATTTCTTGAGCTTTAGGGGTCTTGTTAAGGAAATTGGTGCTGCACCAGTATAATAGAGTGTTAACCCTATGTTTTCTTCTAGCAGTTTATGATGGAGGATTTCTGATAACATTGAAAGACTTTAAGCAAACAGTAAATTCTCTTTCTTGTGCTTTAAAAATATTGAATTTCCAAAGTAAGTCATTTCATTGTAAGTATTGTAAGGCCAAATAGTTAGGTTCAGATTGAAATATAATTTATTACAATTCTAAAGGGAGCAAAAATAAAGTGAAAAATATTGAAAAAAGTTTTCAACATTAGACTTGATTTTTTTCCCCCTCCAAAACCATAATGGCCAATTGTGTTCTTTATCCTGTTAGAGTAAATATTCACTTGTTTTTAAGACCTTGTGCTTATCATTATCAGTGTAACACAGATGAACACTTTAGCTTACGAATCTTGTTTCAGGAATTGGGCAGGCACCTGGGCTGGTGACACACACCTGTAATCCCAATGGTTTGGAAGGCTGAGGCAGGAGAATTGCAAGTTCAGAGCCAGCCTCAGCCATTTAGTGAGGCCCTAAGCAACTTAGTGAGACCTTGTCTCTAATTAAATTTAAAAAGGGGCTGGGGAAGTGCACCTGGGTCAATCCCCAGTACCCTAACCCTAACCCCCCCCCCAATTTTTTTTTTCAAATAATATCTTATTCCAAAACAGGTTTATCTGTTTTCTAAAGCTTTGTATTTTTCGTTATAACCTTGAGTCTTCCATTTCTTTGATACTTGGTACTGGGGATTTAACCTAGTGATGCTTAATCACTGAAGCATGCCCTCATTCCCTTTTTGTTTTTTTTGAGACGGGGTTGCCCAGGGCCTTGCTAAGTTTCTGAGGCTGGCCTTGAACTTGTGATCCTCCTGCTGCAGCCGCTGGAGTTGCTGGGATCACAAGTGTGCTCTACCGCACCTGGTTTGTCCCAGTAATTTCATTGCTAGGGGTGCCTCTGTATTTATGTATATCTTAGAGATCCCTGTGTGCATATGTACCAGAAGATATAAGAATATTAATAGTATTATTTTCAATAGTCATTAATTAAAATAAGCCACATGATCATTGGCTCATTGAAAAATTTGTACACTTTTAAAAAATTATACCATTACAATGGTCACCAGTGTACAAATAAATATTTATATAAGGGAATTAGTGGGAGTGAAAATTGATGCGCTAATCTGCATGGGTCATCATATTTAATTCTCACATTGTTGAGTGAAATATAGATGATAAACCTTGAAGAGCATATACCATGCTTACATTTTTATACATCTAAGAACTTGTATTTAGGAATGCTTACTCATGCTTAAAATTAAAGCCCAGTAACAAATTGGTTATCCTGAATACTATCATCTAGTTGCTTTTTGTTCCAGAGGGGAAATGTATGGAAAAGGGTACTTGGAGAGCTGTTGGGGTACTAGCAGTATTTGGCTTTTTACACCTAGATATTTGCTTTCTAATAACTTGCAGAGCTGCATATTTTTATTTGTCATTTAAATTTCACATATGGCTGCTATATTTTATTTTATTTTATTTTATTTTTTTGAGAGAGAATTTTATTATTTATTTTTTAGTTTTCGGCGGACACAACATCTTTGTTTGTATGTGGTGCTGAGGCTCGAACCCCGGCCGCATGCATGCCAGGCGAGCGTGCTACCGTATGAGCCACATCCCCAGCCCAAGGCTGCTATATTTTAAAATAATTATTTAGAAAATAGTTTTTTCCTAAAAAATATAAACAGCTTCTTCTAATGTGGAAAAATTGCAATCATAAATTGTGACTTCATGACTTTGTCCCTTCTCATTTTAAGTCATCTGAATTGTGCTGGGGTGAACTCAGGTCTTTGTCCCTGTTAGGCAAGTTCTACCAATTGAGCTACATATATAGCCTCTGAATATGTATTTTTGATTCTAATGTTTCTGGATCTTTTCTCTGTTAGTAATTAAGTGTTTCTACATTATGGGAAAACAGTGGTGTGCTAAGCTACCTCATTCTAGCATGTGAGAGCTGATAGTTCACTTCCCAGCTCCACTTTAGTGATGACACATTGGTAGGTTCAGTTGGCTCTGATAAGAGTAGAAATGAAAATAGGAAATGCTACAAATCAAAGTTTACCCATCTTCTCAGAAAGCTGGTTTTTAAACATTTACTAGTACATCACTATCCTATTTGCTACATTGCATAAGAGATCTACAAAGAAACTAACAGTTAACTAAATAGTTATTTATTTTTCTCATTAGTGAAAGTAGCACATTTAGATAAAATTCAATAAAGGCGATCTTTGAGGAAGAAATGATTAATGGGCACAATTTCACCATCTTTTATGAGGCAGGGTCATATAATGGCTCAGTGTCAATTGTGTTTTAACTGTTGCAGTTTGAATTTTAGCTCAACCTGTCTTTTTAGCCATTTGAATTTCATTATAGTATTTTCTTTTGCATATCTTTTGATTTTATTGTTAAAATCAAGCTGTTAATAGTACCAACTTAAAAGTGAGTTAAAACATACCAGTATTGGATATAGGGAGTACTCAGTAAATTTTACTATTAAAAGTATCATATTTTTTATTGCAAATTTTCATTTTTTTTCTATAACAAATTTGTCATAGAGATTCTGAGAAATTCTTCCATTGTAGATGGTGGGATATAAAAGCTAAATAATTACTTGGAATATTTTTAAGATAATAATTTATTATTATTTTATTTTTAGGTGATTCCCCCTAAGGAGTGGAAGCCAAGACAGTGCTATGATGACATTGATAATTTGCTTATTCCAGCACCAATTCAGCAGATGGTCACAGGGCAGTCGGGACTGTTTACTCAATACAACATCCAGAAAAAAGCTATGACCGTGAAGGAGTTCAGGCAGTTGGCCAACAGTGGCAAGTGAGTAGATTCAGTTTGCTATTTCTATTTCTTTTAAAAAAGAAATGAACATAATAAGAAACCAAGCAGACAGCAGAGATTATAATGAAAAGAAAGAGACTCATGTAAACATTTTAGCCTTCATTTAACTGTTTCTGCTCATAAGGTGGTTATTTACTAAAATTTAGCTTAGTGTTATGGAAATTACTTTACATTTTATTATTTGTAAAAGCTAGCCAAGAGCTCTACTGCTGAGCTACATTCTCAACTCTGCCATGAGTTTTTGATTTATCTTTGTTATTAAATCACACACAGATGTGTGTGTGTGTGTGTGTGTGTGTTTGTGTGTAGGTAGAGAAAGAGAGATTAGTAATTTTGAAAGATTTAAAAAAATTTTTTTAAAAATTGAATTAAAAAAATAAATTACAGCAGAATGCATTACAATTCTTATTGCACATATACGGCACAAGTTTTCATATCTCTGGTTGTTTATAAAGTATGTTCACACCTTAAAAAAATTCTTGAATGTATTTGAAGACCACCATTATTGTATTAGTTATCTATTTCTGGATAACAGATTGTTCCAAATTTTAGCTGTTTAAACCAATTTATAATTTTATGGAGGTCAGGAATCTGAGAGTGGCCTAGCTTGGTGGTTCTGGCTTAGGGTCTTTCATGAAGTTGCAGCCAAGATGTTGGCTGGGTCTGTTTGTCATCTGAATGTTTCCTGGAAGAGCCTCTTTTAGAAGTTCTCCCCTGTTGAGGCTATTGGCTGGAGTCCTCAGTTGTTTGTGAAATGGACTGCTCCTCATGTTGTAGCAGATGGCTCTTCCAGAGCAAGTGATCCAAGAGAGTGTTAGCAAGATGAAAACCACACTATCTTCTCATGACTTGTCCCAGAAGCAACACACTGTCACTTCTGCCATATTTTGTTTGTTCCAAGCTAGTTGCTAAGGGGAGGTGAATGAAGTTCTACTTCTTGAAGAGAGGACTTTTGAAGGATTTGTGGATATATTTAAAAATCATTACAGAATAATAATTCTGATATAGTTAAGGCCTTATATAACAATGTTAATATGTCCAAGCTGTTATCTGTACTTCCTTCTTGGCACAGAAGTGCTTTATACAATTATCTGATGATTCCCTCAACAGCTCAACTGTGTTTATCCCTATTTTACAGAGGAATATCTGAGTTCCAAAAAAATGCAACTTCCTGATTCTCTGTCCAGGTTTATGTAGCTTGATTGATTGATTGATTGCAGTACTGGGAAATGAATCCAGGGCTTCACACCTGTTAGGCAAGCACTCTTACATTGAGCACTGAACTACATTTCCAGCCTTTGTAAAAAATTTATTTTGAAACAGGGTCTTGCTAAGTTAACCCACGCTGGCCTCAAACTTGCAATCTTTCTGTCTCAGCCTCCCAAATCACTGGGATTACAAGCATGTGTCCATACCTGATTGCTTATATAAGGTTTAATAGCCAAATCTAGATTCAGACCAGGTAGCCTGGTTCTGGGGCTCATTTCTTAAGAGTCTGCTATGGAGAGTAAAATTTTCTGGGTGGAAAGTCTGAATGAATCAGTTTTGAGCAAAATGACCCAGAATTTGTAGAATACCTGTGGTTATTTGGGAATGTATTAGGCATGGAATTTGTATCCAGGATTCATTAGAATCAGGTATCAGGCAAGTGAATTGGTCACTTTTCTAGTTTAGAATCAGCATTTATTTCAAGATTTTTAAGGCATTAAAATTTGATCTCAGTGGCCAATATCAAGCTCTTTTCGAATTATGAGTTTGAACAAAGTGATCCTTTTTTTTTTTTTTTAAAGAGAGAGTGAGAGAGAGGGAGAAAGAGAGAGAATTTTAATATTTATTTTTTAGTTTTTGGCGGACACAACATCTTTGTTTGTATGTGGTGCTGAGGATCGAACCCGGGCCGCACATATGTCAGGCGAGTGCGCTACCGCTTGAGCCACATCCCCAGCCCAACAAAGTGATCCTGATTGGGTATACAGTGATAGATTCTGTAAGTCTGCTTAAATAGTGTAAAGCAATTTAGGACTTCATTTTTCAAAATCTGAGAAGTTACTCTAGAAGTCCTAATAAATGACATTTCTGCTACCTTTCTCTCCTTTCTTCTGTCCTGTGATCTGTGGTCTGGGGAATAGGGATGTGCATCTGTTTTTATCATCTGATTCTGGCCTCTGGTTAGCTTGTTTAGCTTGTCTGGAATTCCTGGTACTTCTGGAACCTACAAATAAATGTGGTGGAATAATGTGAAAGTAAAGTCGCTTTCATGCCCATCCTTTTTATTTTTGGCTGTGCAGTGATATTCTAGTATACTAGGAAAATCAGTCAGTTCTGTATTTCAAAACAGTTATATAGCTATATATATTATATAGCTAATCAGTTTGGGTTTTCTACTCTAGTGAATGTAGATGTTGATTGATCTAGTCAATATAAAATATTTCTTATTCTTTATACTGCTAAGCAACTAATTCACCTTCTTTCATTGTTTTCTCAATTTGTTTTTTTGATTTTCTTAATGAGGAATTTTTTTTCTTGGATAAGATTGTTGCTGGGCTGGGGATGTGGCTCAAGCGGTAGCATGCTTGCCTGGCATGTGTGCGGCCCGGGTTCGATTCTCAGCATCACATACAAATAAAGATGTTGTGTCTGCCAAAAACTAAAATAATAAATATTAAAAAAATTCTCTCTCTCTCTCTTAAAAAAAAAAGATTCTTGCTAAAAATTCAGAGAACTAAGTTCTTTCTTTTAGTTCCTATGTGAGAGAACCGTTAATATTAATAATTTGGTGTACTTTTATTTGACTATTTAATGTACAATTAGTGCTTTTTTTAAATACCAATAGGATCATAGTATACATATTATTCTATAACTTGCTTTATTCAGTAAGCGCAGATTTTAATTTCAATACATAGAACTGTACTTTATTTTATGTTTAATGTTTTTATTTTTCTTTAGAGAGATTTTTAATATTTATTTTTTAGTTTTTGGCAGACACAGCATCTTTGTTTGTATGTGGTGCTGAGGATCGAACCTGGGCCGCATGCATGCAGGCGAGCGCGCTACCGCTTGAGACACATCCCCAGCCCATGTTTAGTGTTTTTAAAAACTGAATATTAGTTGCTAGATGTTAGCTAGTGTTTTCAGTTAATGTTTAAGCACACATCCTGGATCATCTCTTGTGGTACATGTATCTCTGTGTTACTATGAATTTCTAGTGTTGGATTTTAAGGTAAAGGGTATATATTTTTTGATTTTTGATATTGTGCTGAAAAATTATATTCTGGAAAGGTCATGCCAGTTTATTCTCCCACTCCAGGTTTGTTAAGAGGTCTCATTTTTTCCCTACCATAATATTTTAAGCATTGCCAATCTAATATTTGAAGTTTTTTTTTTTTTTTTGGACTGGGTGTTGAAACCAGGGGTGCTTAGCCACTGACCCACAACTTCTGCCCCCGCCCCACTTTTTGTATTTTATGTAGAGATATGTTGCTTAAGGCCTCGCTAAGTTACTGAGCCTGGCTTTGAACTTGTGATCCTCCTGCCTCAGTCTCCCAAGCGGCTGGGATTATAGGTGTGCGCCATGGCATCTGGGCTTATTCTAGTTTTTAAACTTTTTTGGATTGTTAGTGAGATTGTCCTTTGTTAATTTTCCCACAGGCATTATGTCTCTTACATAATTCTTCAAACTTTTTTTTTGTATAATTGGTTAAATATTTTAAAACTAAAATATGATTTATAGTAATATATTGTTTCTATTATTTATACTTTAGTGAAAGTATTCTTACTATTAAAGAGATCATATAGAGTTGTTTAGGAATACTAAGAGTATTCAAGTATCTGTGACATACATTATATATTAGATTTGACAATATGGGTGTCTGTTCTGATAGGGTTTTGTTTCAGAGGTGTTTGCTTCTATTTATATGGGTAGGAAAACCCTTAAAATTTTCTTACTGGTTGATAATTTTTTCCCCCACGTTTACAGATATTGTACTCCAAGGTATTTGGATTATGAAGATTTGGAGCGCAAGTACTGGAAGAACTTAACTTTTGTGGCACCTATCTATGGCGCAGATATTAATGGGAGCATATATGATGAGGTATATATATATATATTTGTTTGTAGTAGGTTTTGTAAAGGATCATTTGGTGATACTGTTTTTATTACCATTTTAGATAGCTAAGAAATAGTCATTTGTTGAAATTTTGGGTGATCCATAATTCCTCAAAGTATATGATGAAATACTTATTAGTATGATTTTTGCAGCTGGTAATTTTCAAATTGAAGCCAGCTTATTGTACAAACACCTGAGATTATTGAAAATAACAATATGTGTTTATTTGGCTGATCTATACATTAAAAAATCTGAGCACAAGGACATTATAAAAATGTTCAAAAACAGGGAATATTATCTTAACTGTCACTTAAAGCAAAAATAGAATTTTAGATGTTTTCTTCTAGAATTCTAATTGTCTAAAAGTTACATTTGAATAGGCTTGTATTCTTTTTTATCAAAAATAAATTGTAAGTTTTTTTTTCTTCTTATTTTTTTTTTAAAGTACATGTATTACAGTCTTCAGCCATTTTTACAAGGACATAATCCATTCTAAAGGATCCAATCCTTATTGCCTTATTGCCTCCTCCTGATTATTTTTAAAATGTGAATTATTATTTTATTTTGGACCTCCCCCTCGATATCTCTCTCTTTGTTTTATTTTATTATCTACCAAAAGGTGGAAATAATGTAACACAAAGCTGCATACTCTTTACCCTTCACCAGGTGTTGCTATTTTGCTACTTTTGCTTTATGTTTCTCTGTCCTTTTCTTTATCTCAGTTTCTTTATGTTTTTCTCTTTGCTATAGCATTTGAAAGTGAGTTGCAGGCATTATAACAGCAATGCCTTAAGTTGATTACTACGTATCTTTAATTATAAGACAATTTGACATATATATATGACATATATATATATATATATATATATATATATATATATATATATATATATATATATATAAAGATATATTCATATGTCCCTAATTTCCCCAATAATGTTATTTGTAAATGTTTCTCTCCCAATATAATGGATGTAGTCAATGATTGTACTTTGCAATTAATAAGTAATGTATGAGTGACACTTTGGTGTCCTAACAGACTTTCTTGCATCTGGTAGATTTAGCATCTCTTAATAACTTGTTGCTTACCTCCATTATTAATTGTATTATTTTCTTTTCTGGTACCAAGAATGGAACCCAGAGGTACCCTACTACTGAGGTACATCCCTGGTCACCACCCCCCATCTTTCCCTAGTTTTTTATTTTGAGACAGTCTTGCTGAGTTGCCTGGGCTGAGTTCGAACTTATAATCCTCTTGCCTCAGCCTCCCAAGTCTTGGATTATAGTGTGTGTGCCACTACATACCGCTATTTTAAAACCTCTCCCCCTAAAAAAACGTAAGTTAGAAAGCACGTAAAACATTGCTATTTGAATCTGGGATGTCCCCCAGAGGCTTACATGTTGAAGGCTTGGTCCCTGATGTAGCCATGTTCAGAGGTGGGGCTTTTGGGAATTGATTGGATCATGAGGGCTGTGACTGCATCAATAGATCTAAATTCATTGATAGATTTGTGTATGAATGTAGTATTGAGAGTTGGTAGAAACTGTAGCAGGTGAGGCCTAGTTGGAGAAAGTACATCACTGAGGTTATGCCTAGGAAGGGTGATAATACACATACTTTTTTGTTTTTGCATTACAATTCTTAATACACATATATACCACAATTTTCATATCTCTGTTTATGTCTAAAGTATGTTGACACCCAATTAGTGTCTTCATACATGTACTTTGGATAATGATGTCCATCACATTCCACCATCCTTGCTAATCCCGTGCCGCCTCCTTTTCCCTTCAGCCCCTCTGTCCTATCTAGACTTCATCTATTCCTCCCATGTTCTCCCTCCCTATCCCACTATGAGTCAACCTCCTTACATCAGAGAAAACATTCGATATATATATTTTTAATATCTTTATTTTTATGTGATGCGAGTGCTCCACTTCTGAGCCACAAGCCCAGAGGTCCCCCCCCCCACCCCACCCCACATTTGTTTTCTTGGGATTGGCTGACCTCACTTCTCCAGTGCCATCCATTTACCTGCAAATGCCATGATTTTGTTCTTTTTTAATGCTGAGTAAAATTCGATACATGGTGTTTTAGATATGTATAAAAGTTAGAAAAAGCAGCTCATCTTCCTTCCTTTTCTGGATTTTAGTATAAGTACCCTCTATGTTGAGAATTTATTGTTTTTTAAAGTCATTCAAACTCAATGTTGGAAAATTGGAATATATAGAAAAATATGAAGAAAGTAAAATTGATTATAAGCTTATCAAATAAATAAAAAATACTTTTTTTGGGTGATTTCCCCTGTGGTCTTTTATATGAGTGTATGTTTATATACATGCACATGTTTGCATATGTATGTTACCCAATGAAGAGCCATGATGGTTTTAGCAGTTTTTTTGCCTTCAAAATATTTCTACATTGTTTTCCAGAAGGTACATTTCAGTTTATTCCAGCGCTATCATGTGTATTTTACCAGTTTCAAATTATACCCCTTACCCCCTTTCTTGGTATCTCAGTTCTAGTTGTATTTTTTACTCATTTATTCTTTAGTGATAATCTATGTCTCACAGGTTTAATGTGTTATTGAAACTAATCTTTGGGTAAATGAGTATGTATTTGTTGCCCATCGGTGGGACTAAGTTTTGTACACATGTGGTAAAGATGGGGGCACAAGGAAGAGCCTTGTGGCTTTTAGTGCTTAAATTCTGGAAGGACATGCTAGCAAACAGAACATGTAGGAAGCATCCATGATAAAGGGATGTGGACAAATGGGAATGCCTGTTGGAAATATTTACATGGGTCTGGTATGTTTAGATTATGTCATTCACAGTATTATTTCAATTTGTGTTAGCATCAAATATATCTAAATTACCAGTTTTACTTTGTATTAAATGGTACCTTACAGAATATGGGACCTTGTCTTATTAAGCTAGCTTTTGTGGGATTTCTAGTGGGATGAATGAGGCAGAGTAAACATTGCTGGCATTTTATACTTGATGAAACTTGTTACCTGAAGAGGTTAAATTGCTTTTCTGAAGTTACAAGGCTAATACAGGGACTGCTGCATACTTTTATTCCCTATACCAGCTTTTTTTTTTTTTTTTTTTTTTTTTTGGTGGTGCTGGTGCCAGTTGTTATTTTTTAAATTGAATACCAAGACTATCAAAAACATAGGTGACAAAATTAGGGTGGATTGAACCCAGGGCCTTGTGCATGCGAGGCAAGCACTCTACCAACTGAGCTATATCCCCAGCACCCCCCATACCAGTCTTAAAGAAGCAGTTATGCATTGTCAATCTCATACTTGTGGGAATGTGTCACATGAGGTATTTGACAACTACATATTGACTCTGAGCTAGCAGTCTATTTTGTACCTTCTCCATGGTTTCTTCTCTGTGGTATCCTGGAAAGTGTTGAGGCCTCGGAAGAAGGTTGAGGTGAGGGATTATCTGAATCCTGGCCTGAGAAGTTGCATATCTGAGTGCTCTAAAATAAGATTAAACTATCTAGGTTTTAGTTTTTTAAACCTCCTGTTATTGGGATCACTGACATCTTTATTCCTTTCTTTTTTCATATGCAATGAAGAAAAGCAGCATATTTGGGACCATTTTCATAATTAACATAAAATATGGTAGTGAAATAGCATAATCATTGATGACAGAGATGAGTTTGATGGACTTTGGTTTGCTCTGCTTATCAATGTATTGCTGATATTTGAAAACCTGTTACTCATTGGCATGCTGCAAGGGAACATTGACTTTAGACTTCATTTTTGAGTAACTTCAGTTATTAAAATCCAATGAACAGAATCCTGTGGTTTTGTAAACACGCAGTTTTGGAACATTCTCTTAATTTATAGGCTTTAGAGCTGGGAGCCTTTCACTTTGGTAGGACCTGTAAGGCATAGCATTTTATAGAATTTCTGCAGTCTCTGAGGGGGCATTTAGCAGCTCCTGAGCTGGGTTGACATTTTAAGTGCTTTTGTATATAAAGAAAGAGGCAAGAAAAGTGTTTTAAACTACTACTGATAACAAAACCTATCACACTCAAGACTCTTAAATTGAAATGTATGAAGAAGAGCTGTATTTGCCCCTTTGGGGTAGATGAGAATAACAAAAGAAATATTGTATTACAAGAAGTGATGAAGAGTGAGTAGGATACTAATGATAACTGTTAGAAATGTTTGAAATCATCATAATGGGTGTGCAATGAATAAGCCCATGTTTTGTGGTTTCTGTTGACTGTTTTATCTTTACATTGGTTAATTTTTCAGTTCAGTATTTAAATTGTGCTAAGAACTGGTTTTTATGGTTCAGGGCATTATTTTGGATGGAATTATAGAGTTGTTAAAATGTAGTTCTGTTTCCCCTCTGATTTCTTGTTATGGTGATTTCCTGAAGTCTTAATGGCTGGGAAATAATAGCCTTTTTTTTGGGGGGGGGTAGGAATTCTTGGAGAGGGTGTGGTGAGGTTTATTCAGTGTATGAAGATGGATAAGGATAATGGATCTCAGGTAGTTCAGAGACTACAGGGACAAAAAGGACAGAAGGTGTAATGAGCTTGGCAGCAGAGGCCAGTATGGGGTTCTATGGAGCCTGGAGGAGAAGCATGCAGGACATTCTGGAGGAGGAAGGACATCTTAGCTTGGCTTAGATGATTGAAAACAGAGGGAGGTTGAGAATAGGACCTAAGTAAATTTGAGGGCAAGACCACACCTGAAAGTTTTAGTATTTTTGCTGAAATTAGAGGTTGTTGGCTGAGTGGGGGATTGAGGAAATTGAGACAGACCTGATACAGTGGTTGGGAATAAGGAAGAAAGGGACTGCTTGAAGCCTACAGGGTCGTGGGCCTGGATTGTGAGTCTGACCCATGGTACCATAGTGGCCCTTCCTGCTTTGTTCCAAGGCTGCTGTTAGTTTTGTAGTACCAGGCATATCTTTTAAGGGGCACAAAAGGTACCAGCCTTGGGTACACACAGGAATTAGGGGTGAGAGCGTTCATGAAGCACTAGTTCAGAATAAACACCCCTGATAGGAAGGAGAGAAAGGCCTAGAAATCCCAGGGCTTGAGACTTGTCACCTCTTTTATTCTGCTGATTTATATCTTGATTTCCTTTGGTTCCACTAAAAAAATCTTAGTGAATAGCTTGTGCATGGTAAAATAACACAATTTAAGCCAGTTGTTATTTTTTAAATTGAAATACCAAGACTATCAATGACATAGGTGACAAAACCTAGACTTTGGGTATATGATGCAGAGCAGGGTTTTTGTAATAAAGTTTTACTGGAGCACAACTTTGCTTACTTACTTGCATATTATATTTGGCTATTTTTTGAGTAATTATAACAGAAATTCTATGGTCTTCAAAGCCCAAAATATCTACTCTCTGGACCTTTGCAGAAAGTTTCTAGCTTTTAGAGACACAAATATTTGTTACTGGTGAAGAATATGCAAACCCTTTTTTGAAACAGATGGGTTAAAATTAAAATTGTGAATGTTTTCAGGGGAATCAGATTAATATAAATTGAATACACTGATTAGTTACAATGAAATTGTAGTGTTTGGGGGATTTTAGGAAATTTATGTAGTTGAGAAAGTTCTTAGAGCTGCTTGTGGTCCTGGGGGCTTCTAGATGATTCTTTGGAAATAGTATCCTAAGCATAACAAACTTAAGATCTCAATTTTTTTTGTGTGTGTGTTTCACTAAGGTATACAGATACAGAATTTAATTAGCTTCTGCTGATTGTCTATATATGTAAGAAGTTGTCCCTAGACACATGGGAGCTTCTTTATGAAACAAAGCAAACATATAAAGATCCAGAGTAGAAAGAAGGATACAGAGAAAAAAAAGTCCAGAAACTGGGATGATAAGATTTGATTTAAGGCTGCAACAGTCATCAGATTCTGTAGAAAAGATTTCTGAGATGTCCAGTAGCCATATACACCTCCATCAGCAGAGTCTGCTTTGTTCTGTGAGAGCTAAGAATAGACATCAGCATTACTTGTGTTACTGCAGTGACAGAGTAAGTTGTTCAGGCTTGTTTTCTCTGCTAGTTTGTCCTGCATTTCTAACAGTAGCTCATAGTATAATGGTGATCTTCTTAGTGAAAATAATGCTTCATTAAATTCCATTAAAATGGAAGTTCACATGCTTTGCTGAAGTAGCCTCTTATCTTCATAATTGATAAAGCTAGAAGGGTCTTAAAGTGTGTTCAGAGAGTTTCCTTTGCAAGATTTTCCTTTTGCTGAGTGTTGCCAGATAGCTGTTTCCCTAATCCTTATCACCCTCTTCTGTCACTTAGGCCTTCTGATTCAGATGTCTCATATCCTAACTGGTAGCACAGTCTTCATTGGCCCCTTTGAGCCAATATTTTATACCATGAGTTTAGCTTATCTCCATTGTTACAATCCCCACAGAGCAACCTAAGCCCTCTTTGGGTGCTAATTGTCCAGACTTTTTTTTTTCTTTTCTTTAAAGGGAAATAAAACTATGAGATGGCATTTTCATCAAGATTCAGAATTCCTTTGAAGGTAACCATCTTTTATCAGTTTTTTGCTGATAAAAGTTTTTTCCAGTTCACAGGAAGAAAAAACTGCACTTACTCTGTAGGGCAGCTGCCTCACCCATGATCTTCGTTTGTGTCATCTTTCACTGTTGTTGGCTTTGCCAGATCATTTTGCCCTTGTTTTGAAACTTGACTCCTTCAGTGAATTATGGTCCCCCTCCATTGTTGCTACTCTAGATCTCAAAGGGTGTCTACCTTTCTCTCCATTGCCAGCCTTGTATGCAGTGGTCTCCCCTGCTGAGAATGGCTATGAGTCCTCTGCGCTAGGCATTTCTCTAGTTTTTCCAAATGTTGTATTGACTCAAGTAATGCAGTGAAGTCTTCCAGATCAGTTCTGCTCTATTGAAAAGACAGAATGTGTCAAGATCCTGCTTCCTGTGTGCTTTCTTCCCTCAGTTTGAGACATTACTTCCTACTCTTTCTGGCCTCTAACACTCATGTTCCCCTACGGCCTTTTCGCTTTCTTAGGAAACATTTTCACCAATAATGATGGGAAGAAAATAGCATTAATGCCCAATACATCTAATAAGGGCAGGGGACATAATCCTTTTGGGAAAATAGATCTGAGATACAGATCTAATTCTATTACTTAGAGATATATTCAACCGAAATGATTCTGTTGGTGACCATTATAAAAGAGAATTTTTGATTGGATAGTGAATTTTGGATAAAAAATTATTACAGAAAGTATTTGTGAAATGAAGATAGATAATGAAGGATACCTGTACTTACCTGTGTGACTATTTCTTCTGTAGTAGACTCTTGAGTTCAGTGATGACAGGAAACATTTCTCATAAACTCTATAGTCCCAGGCCCTAACATAGTATGTGTACCAAAAATGTACCTAAATAATTATAGAATCGATGAATGCATAGCAATAGAAAAGTTAGCTTAGGATCATTTTGTGGAGTTTCCTGAATGTTTTTGGTGTTTGTATGAATCTTAAAAGAACTTTTTTGAAATCATTGCAGTTAGGAAATGATAGAATTGGAGTCATTTTGGCAAATGTGATCTGATACAGGACTTTTAGATGGACTACGTGCAGCAGAAGACTTTGGAAAGGAGTTTTGGGTCAGGAGGATGAGGAAAGGGTTAAAGTAACCCTCTCCCTTGAGAGCATTTTTTTTGTTTTTAAAGCACTAGTACCCTGAAACAGAGGTTCTCAAACTTTGTCTCAGGATCTCATTATATACTTAGTAAATGTTGTGAATCTCATAGTTTAAGTAGATCTTTTATTTTTTTAGTTTAAGTAGATCATTTTTTTTTTGGTGGGGCTGGGGGTAGGAACTATGTATTAAACTCACGCTTAACCACTGAGCCATTTCCTCAGCCCTTTTATTGTAGTTTATCTACAGACTGCATCTCACTGAGTTGCTTAGGGCCTTGCTCAGTTGTTGAGGCTGGCTTTTAACTTGTGATCCTCCTGTCTCTGCCTCCTGAGATGCTGGGAGTATAGGCATACATAACTGTGCCTGGCTTAAGTAGATTGTTCTTATTTATTATATTAGAAATAAAAATTAAAACTATTTTTTAAAATTTTGATTTATTAAAAATCCATTATGTAGTATCACAAATGTTTTTATAAAAGATGACTATATATTCTAAGGTAGAATAATTAAGAAGAGTCATTATTTTATATTTTAAAAAATCTCTTATGTCTAGTTTAGTAGACTGCTGGATTCCTTTTTTTTTTTTTGACTGCTGGATTCTTTAAAAAATTTTTTTTTTGGTACTGGGGATTGAACCCAGAAGGGCTGAGTCACAACCTCACCCCTTTTTATATTTTATTTACAGACAGGGTCTTACTGAGTTGCCTAGGACCTCACTAAATTGCTGAGACTGGCTTAGAACTCATGATCCTCCTGCCTTAGAACTCATGATCTTCCTGCCTTAGAACTCATGATCCTCCTGCCTTAGAACTCATGATCTTCCTGCCTCAGCCTCCTGAGCCCCTGGGATTATAGGTGTGCTTCACTGCCTGGAGACTGCTGGATTCTTACATGTGCTTCTCTCTTTTTTTTCTTCCTCCTCCTCCTCCTCCTCCTCCTCCCCCTCCCCTTCCCCCTCCCCCTCCCCCTTCCCCTCCTCCTCCTCATTCTTCATATTCTTCATTGTTAGGCCAAATGCTCTAACTCTGAACTATATCCCAGTCCTTTTGAAATTTTATTTTGAGACAGGGTCTCACTAAATTGCTCAGAAGCCTTGAATTTGAGATCCTCCCCCATTAGTCTATGGAATAGCTGAGATTGCTGGTGGGTGTCATCATGCTCAGTCTATTTTGCTTTTAATCTCTTGTGATGTCACACATTATGCAGCCTCTGGAAATGTCCCTCACACTCTGATGTCATAGATTGTCTGATAGGATTTTCATGTTGTGCACATGGTATCCAGAGCAAAAGAAGATTTCTCTGAAGTCACTGTACATAGATAATGCACAGAGTGTGAGGTAAGAATGGTGTTCTAGCATCTTTTGACCTTCTGCGCTTCCTGTTATCTTATCTAGAAACTAGTCTCATTTGGAGACAGCAGTTCTCAAATTGGAAGTCATGGAATTCTTTGGTGGGGCATCCTGTCATGTATTCTGTCAGATACATCAGGCAAAATTTTATAAGCAGAACATGTTTAAATATGAACTCATGTCTCTGCACTTCAATATTTTAAATTATTTTTCTTTAATAATGATTTGCTAGCCTATGTATTACTTTTATCATTTTGAGTTAATTTTATTAATGGATAAGTTAAAGTTAAAAAGATAGTGTCAGATCGTAAGATGAAAAGTTAATTGCCTTATACTATGTATTTTTCATTGAGAGTTTGGGGGAAAATTTTTTTTTTCTTTTTTGCTATTTCTAAGCTGGTTGAATGGTGGGTGAGAGTCTTTTGTCTTCCATTTTTTTTCAGTCTATATCTCCATTTTTAAAGGAAAAATTACATTTTTCTTAATATAAATAGTTAATATTTAAAAATTGGAAAGTATTATATTAGAGATGAAACTAAAATAATTCATGGAGGCATTCAGAGACAACTGTCAGAATCGATTGCAAATTTCTTCCCAGTGGTTATTTTTTTGTGAACAAAAATCTATGATTGAATTTAAGAAAAATTAAGAAAAAAATTTTTTGGTATACTAGTCATTGAACTGAAGGATGTTTTGCCAGTGAACTACATCTCTAGCCCCTTTTACTTTTTATTTTGAGACAGGGTTTCACTAATATGCTGAGGACCTCATGAGTGAGGTACTTACTTTGAACTTGCCTTGAATTTGGCAATTCTCCTGAGTGTCTGGGATTACAGGCATGTGGGACTGTGCCTCACAGTACTTGTATTTTTGTTTTAAAGTTTTTTCCTACATTTTTAGTTGGTGCATTATAGTTGTACATAAGGATGGGATTTGTTGTTACATACTAGTACATGCACACAATTAAACAATATAATTTAGCCAGTTTAGCATGTAATTGATTGTATTTTTCAAAACAGATGAAGATAGGTTTTGTTTTCTTTTTTTCTTTTGCTCTCATTTGAATACATTGTGAATACCTTTTCTTGATAATAACCATTCTTCAATGTGATGATTGAAAGTTGATCTTGTTTTGTTTTTATTGGTGTCAGAATGGTTTTCGCTGGTGGAGGAAAGCAGAAACAAACCATGAAGAGGAATTCAGGTGGGAGGTGGAGGCAGGAAGGGTATGATAGTTCCTTGTTTATGTCCAAAAGCATGGGGCCTGGAATACTTCATACATAGTGGGGTGACCAGATCACTACTAACCTGACAGAATAGCAGCTGGCCATAGATACTCACTGACCTCTTATTTGACCCACTTATTTCTATCAGAACAATGTTGTCTTTGGCATCAGAGTCTTCCTCTGTAAAGGGAAGAGGTTGAATTAGCTACTCTCTGAGGTTTCTCCCAGCTTAAAAATGTTTGTTTTGTACTAGGCAACATTTCTTTAAGGTGAACTCAAATTGATAGTGAATTTTTGTAAGTTCCATATTTCTTTGTATTATAATTTTGTAAAGAGCCACTTTACAATAAGTTGCCTGAGGTTTGGTTATCTTTTTATATGAAGATTTTGGTTTTAATGACATCTAGCCTGTGGATGACAATTTTTTTCCTCTTTCTATAATGGGAGAACTTAAATGCCTTCATCCACCAGATGGTGCTCTTGGACAAGAAATTAATCTAAGGCTGTGAGTTTCTACATAATGTGAAACAGTTTAAATTGTTTCAGTCATCAGGAGAGTTTTTAAAAATTTTATATATTTATCATGTCATGATACCATTTATCCTGAAATAAAAAACTTGAAGGCAGAACACTAACTTCATGTGCAAGGCAAATATATTATCAGCCTAGATAAGTTTTGGTGCAGAGGGAACTCTATTGGCCTGTGGAATTGTAACTTTCAGATTATGTGAAATGTGCCTTATCTGCTAGTATATCATGGCTGCTTTGTAGTGAGTGAAATGTTAGCCTACATGACTCTGAATTATGCCAGGGAAGATGAAGGTAGTGCTAACTGATGTTGCATTCTGAATGTTCTATCAGTTCTGGAAGCTCTGTTAAGAACCATGAATGTATTTGCTATGAACACATTCCTGGTTAACCTATAGAAAAGTTTTTCTAAGGCATTTACTTAGGAATGGAAACACTATCTTTTTATTTCTTTAAACATTTTCATAGTCTTTACTTTCTCTCTGTTATCAGATAATATTGGATTGTTTTCCAAAGAGTGTCCACCTGTCCCGATTGTAGTGCATGCCCCGCCCTACCTCCCCTAGAGCCCCCCCATTGCTGGGGATTTAACCCATGTATTCACATGCTAGGCAAGTGCTCTGCTACTGAGCACATAGTGTATATGTATTTTAAAGACACCTTTATTAAAATATGATTTGCATAATACAGAATTTACTAATCTTGAGTATATAATTCAATTATTTTTGTGCATTGACAGTCCAGATTCAGAGAATTTCCATAGCTCTAAGAGCTTCCTCATCCTTATCTATATCATTCTCTTCTGCACTTAATATTCACCTTATTGCTTGTCAGTCTTATGCCTATCAAATACCTTGGGTGAATTTGCATTTCTCTGATTACAGATTATTTAGAGTGTCTTTTCATGTCTTTATTGATTATCTGGGTTTCTGCCTTTATGAAGTGATCTTTTTCCTATTAAGATTATTTGACTTTTTCTTCTTATTTGGATTTTTTTGTTTTTTTTGGTATTATGGGTACCAAAACTGGTATTTTTTTGGTATTATGGGTACAAATCATTTGTTGAATTATTTGCTCTTGTTAGGACTCATTTATTCTTTTAATGAAAAGAGCTTTTGGTTTGAATGTGATTTTACTAATCTTTTCTCATTGATTTATTTTTTAATTTTCATAACTCATATCCTTCCTAGGGCTCTGAATAGATTATGTCTTCGAATTTTAAATGTGCTATCCTTAGTGTAGCTTAATTTACTTTTCAGTGCTTTCTATCTTATTGTCTTTCTGTGTCAGTACCTTAATTTTATCTTCTGATTTACTACTTCTCTTGCTTAATCCTTTTGTTGGGTTTGTAGTTTAATAATGTTTGTTTCTTTTCTCAAAGTCAGTCCCTTTTTCCAAATAGACTAGTCACTCCAAATTTATTTATTTTTTTTTACTTGCTTGTCTTTGTGATTCCAATTTTTATTTCTTTAAACATTTTCATATTCTTTAGTTTCTCTCTGACAGTTCAGTATTAGCAGTCCTTCTGGAAAAGGGTGGACTAAATGATTTGTTAGTTGTTTCTGCTAGCTTTCTCCATTGTTGGCTTGCCTCCCTGTATGCATGGTGATCTTTCCTTGTATGCTTATCTTAATCTTAATTTGTGGAAAATTTCCAGAATCAAATGCAGAATATTTTTTCTTCTAAGAGGATTGGAATTGCTTCTGCCTGAGATCAGGGACTACATTAATCTCAAACCCTCAGTGGTCTTCCCTTTTATTCTGTCCCTCCTGCATCTTTTTTACCCCCATACTCACATTTACCTTTAAGGTAACAGTTTGTTTTTTTATATGGCCTTTTTTTGAGGAAGGAGCACAACTTGATTCTTTCAAAATTTGCTGTATGTTGCTTAATGTTAAGAATACTTGAAATAAAGGAAGCCCTACTATAAAATTATAGGTATTTGGTAAATAAAATGCAAAATATGTCTGTCTTAAAAGTAAAGAGTTTAGAGAATGTAAGACATTTTTATGGAAAGGAAGAAGCAAGAAGAGCTATTCTGTCAAACATTGTAATTGACGTAAAAGAAAAGTGAATTCCATATAAATTTATTTTATTCTTTTATATATAAAGATCTTGAGGAAATCTCTTAGTTTATTCAAAGCATGGACCATTGCTTTTATTTTAGTTAATGGAAGAGTTTTCTTTTTATTATGGTATGTGGCACTGAAATTCAGGAGATACATGGGGCTTATGGCTTTGTTTGGAAATCAGCCAATCAAAGGAGTTGAGGATGAAGGCTGGGAATTGGGAAGGAAATGAAATGTGGGTTAGATGTTGATGTTGCCAAGGATGTAATATAGAGAGAGTGATGGCAGTGAAGGGTGGAAAGCCATGAATGAGAATGACAGGCTAGGGGTTAGAATTAATTTTGGGGGACCAAGGGACATGTAGGCTCTTCGTCTTCTACTACATGGAAGGTACTGTAAAAATATGGTTGGTATGAATTGTGTGTGTCAGTTTTCAGTTATTTCCCTATGACTTCCCAGGCTTTTGTGTAAAGAAAATGAGAATACATCTCCTGAAATAAGTCAAATAGAATGGAGAAAATCTTGACTGTTCTATGTCTTCAGTTGATGTGTTTCAGTGGGCATCTAGGACCCCTTTTGTTTTCTCAGTGTTGATTCTGTAGCAGCTTCTCATTCTTAGGGGCAAATATTTTAGCTCTTGGAGAAAGCAGAGGGTGCTGTCAGGTTGCCCTTGGTGGCTCAAAGAATTATCATCTGTGGATTTGGCAGATGTACTTGACAAATGGCTAAATTTCATCACTGGCTCCTCTGCACTCTGCTGCCTCAAAGAGGCTCCTCTTACACAGTTTTGTTCCGGGCAGAACGGGATCCTGCTTATTCTGAAGTTGGCTATTCAGTTTTCATATTTACTAAGTCTTAGTAGTTTTCCATCTTTCTTTCTTTGGCTCTCATTGGCTCCTTCCAGAGAGCACACTAGGAAATGAAGAGCTAAACAATAAAATAAGTTGCAAACTCTTTGTACAAAGTGATGGCACAGGGGGATAAATTATATATACAGAGTGAATTCCTGTGAGATTTATGCATCTTACATAATCTTAGATCACTTACTGAACACATTTATGGAGTACCTGACATAGCTGTTTAGTGTTGGGCAAATATGTGATTAGTTTTAAAGTAGTTTCTCTGCCCCAAGCTCAATTCT